>NC_070648.1:2440011-2537511 GCF_947347685.1 Pleuronectes platessa | reverse complement strand
CACATGATCCATTATCACCCCTGACATGTACCGCTGAGCGTGTGTGTGTGTGTGTGTGTGTGTGTGTGTGTGTGTGTGTGTGCAGAGGAGAAACAGATATGGTTGAGAGGCGGAGGGTGAGATAAAGGGAGAAAGTGTGAGTGGGTGATAAAAAGAGTCAAGAATAATGAAAGACAAAGAAGAGAGAGAAGAGATGGACGCAAACAAATAAAGACTGTGTGCGTGTGTGTGTCTGTGTGCGCGCGTGTGTGTGTCACTCCCCAACTCCTCTGCAACACAATACGTTAATAATTAGCCGATACTGAACAACTTTCACCTAAAACTGTCGTCGCTGCATGAAAACTTTTTCCCCCCCGACTTCTCTTTCTTCCCTCAGCCGGGCTGCGTTCACAGGGACGACAAAATCTCTAAGTTACAACCGACAAGAAACGACACAATCCATCGTGTCACGGTCTTTTAATTGTGTTTATTGCTTTATATACAGGTCACTGCTGATTGGACGACACCTCTGACACACCCACCAAACGAGGCAAACATGCTGTTCAATAAGGAAACTGAAACAAAATGGTGCAAAGCGTTCATATCACCATAAACACCTTCATACAAAGGAAAGAAAATACACAATTGTATTTTTGGACGTGAAAACGTTTTTAAGTTACTTTACTTTTTTACTGTTGCTGCTTTTACGAAGCCCCCTGCACTTCCTGCTTCCTGTGGCTCCGCCCACAGAGTCTTCAACAGGAAGTGGTCTCACCTGAGTCCCTGTGGACAAAGAGCCACATGGTGGACGAGGCCTCGACCTTCAGCACCGTGAGTTTGTCTCGTTCATTGGTTTAAACATCAGAGGAATCTGATTTACGTTCCGTGGGGTCGTGTTCAATGTTTCACTGAAGGTTAATTTTTTACTTTATTGGCAGATTTTGAGGTTTTAAGTTTTGTAGTTTGTTTACTCATTCAACCGGAGGTGGATTCATGTAATGAACACGGAGCAGAAAGAATGTAGAAAAATGTTCCTTTGTAAAGTTTGTAAAAGTTTCGTTAGAGAAAACTTTGGAAGATAGCCATGCTAATTTTCCGCTTGTTTTTCAGGCTACAGTCGTCACCAGTGTTTTACCATCCAAACAACTGCTCTCTCGTCTTCTCCTACTGTCCACCGGGGGCGCCGGAACAGGGTAGGTAAAGCGGGGGGAGTCACCTGGGGCCTACTTTTGATAATAAAAGAATAATTTGAAAATCAAAATGATGTGGTTTTATATACGAGTGATATTATGGTATCAAATGAACTTCGATGAAATTCTGTCATTAATTCTCAAAGCAGTTTTAATTCAGAGTCTGAGGTTCTTCTCATTGATTCAGGACATTTTTATTATTGTATTTTGTTCGCTGTCGTCAATGCGTTTCCGGAAATAATCTAAAGCACCTGAACATAAACATCCTCCTCCTGGTTTACTGAAGTTAATCTTTTCTCCTGAAAAACTGCAACCAATCGTGAGTGAGGGAGTTTTTAAAAGTGTCTTTTTAGTTTTTTTGTCATATATTTGCTTGATTTAAAAGTTCAGCTGAATAATCTCTCAGCAGCTGCTGTTAGAAATGTTCAGATATTACTGGATTCATTTGATTTTGAAAGACGGTTCTCAGGCAACTTTTGTTTTCACACATGCAGCATCTTTTTATATTCTGTGTTTTCAAACGGGATGTATGGACATTAATTTAAAATAGACATTTGACGTGATCAAGAAGTTCAGCCTCCAACATGCAGATATTTTAAAAGTGACATATTTATTATCTCTGATCTGAACTTCAACATCGAACTGACTCATTTGAAAATGGTGCAGACTTGCATGGGGTCACTGAGAAGCTTTAATTTGAAAGTTTGAAGTCAAATTAACAGTGTGGAAGAGCAGGTGACAGGAAGTCGCACACGTACAGTTAAACGTGCTGTAAAACAACTGTTTACACACACACACAGCAGTGGTTATGAGTGTGATCATCTTTCTCATAAGAAAAAATCAACAGAAGCTGCAGGTTGTTTTCTGTCCGTTTGTACTTTACACAAAAGATGGAACCAGCCGGGAACGGAACAGGAAGTCACGTTAAAGAATAAAACTGAATCCCAAAAATATCAGCAGCCACAAAATGAAACGATGAAACACAAAAGTTCTAACCACAAAAACCAGAGGAAAAACTATCAGTTGGACAAATGTTTAAATAGTAGCAGCTCTTTGAAATTTTTGAAACATCCAGTAAATATAAAAATCACTTAAATCTTCACAAATGCACCTGAAGAGTTTGAGATGATGGTTAGTCAAATGTTTTCTAAATGTATGGAAATATTAAATATATGTTTTGGAAATTAAGCCTTGTTATCAGCTCTGTGTTTTCTTAATATCCTGCACCTGAATCTTTACACCTGAACACCCAGGACTGTGTGAGAGCAGCAGGATTTACAGAAGAGACAGAGCCTCAGATTCAGAGGACGCCTCGAATAAACCTAAATCTTATATAAATGTAATAGAAATTGACATTTTAGACATTTCCTGCAAGATAAAGTCACTAAAAACCCTCACGATAGGTGTTGGAGACTCATTATTTAAAGTGGAGCCGCAGATTCAGAGGAAAACTTCACTTACGTTCTAGAAATATTGGAGATTTATGAAACAAATGTCATGGAAATTAGGCCTTAATAATATCTTTATACGTTTTAGAGATACCCTCCAAAATAAAGTCACTTATATCTTAACAGAAACACCACAGATTCTGAGGGAAACTGATTAAATAAGACATTTCTGGCTCTAATGAGTCTTCTGGATATTTAAAACAAATATCCTGCTAAATTAAAGGATTTCAAGTATAATTGGAGCCACAGATATAAAGAAAACTTTAGGTGGAGTTAGAGAAGTGTTAAATAAATGTTAAATAGCTGAAGCTTCGGCAAAATGAGCTCTGTACAATAAAAAAGAAACCCTGCAAAATAAAATCACTAAAAACTCCTCAAGCACAAGTGTTGGAGACGCAGGAATTTCAGTAATTATATGAGAAAACTTCATCTAAAGTCAGATTGATGTTAAGTCAATGAAGCCCACAAATATGAATCACAAATATCCTGCAAAGTAAAGTCACTAAAGTCCGTAGAATCTGCAGAGCCGCCCCTGGAGGCTGCTCCCCTGTGCAGCTCCACTGGTGTAAACCTGCTAATCGATGGTGAGACTGGCGGACCACTGACCTGGCGCTGGTGCAGTCCTGGTACAGCGTCTCGAAGTCCCGCCTGGAGATGAGCTTGCAGCGGTTCACCCCGGGCTGGATGGCGCCGAGCCCCCGCAGGACGCGCACCTGCTCCACGGTGCACACCACCGGCGCGATGTCCAGGCGCTTGAGCTTGGTGTAGACGGTGTGCAGCCCCCCCACCAGGTGCTTCAGGAACAGGTCGAACACCTGCGGGAGGCAGATCAGCTCCTGGCCGTCCACGCCGAAGCTGGCCACCTTCACCCCGTGCACCTCCACCAGCTTGCACTCGCTGCACAGACCCGGGCCGGACGAGGTCTGCGCCATGCCGGGGGAGCCGGGGGTCAGGCCGGCCGAGCTGAGCGAGCCGAGCCCGCTGAGAGGACCGGACACCAGCGGGGCCGAGCCGCCGTTGCCCAGGCCGGCCAAGGCGCCCCCTGCTCCGGGCAGGAAGGCGCTGAGCATGGTGCTGGTGAGCCGCGGGGACAGGGACAGCGGGTGGGAGTTGGCGAGCGGGCTGGAGGTGCCGCTGGAGGCCACCGAGCTGTGGAGCGCGTCGGGGGCCGAGCGGTAGAGCGCGACCGGAGTTTGGGTGCCCGAACCCGGCGTGAGCAGCGGAGGGGAGCCGGGGAGCGACATGGAGGTGTCGGTGGTGGAGGCGCACTCTCCTCCTCTCTTCCTCTCACACTTTCTCCTCCTGCTACTCGCTCCAGTTGGGGGGGGGAACAAAAAACACTTGTGCGTCTCTTTCTCCGCTTTTCTTTCACTTTTTCCTCCTCTTCTTCTTCTCTCGTCTTATTTCTCCTCCTCTCTCCCGTCACTCGCTCCTCTCTCCCGTCACTCGCTCCTTTCTCCCTCCGCAGCGGGCGCTCGGTGCCGGTTAGTCGGTGCGCGGATCGCGGACTGTCCGGTCTGCGCGTAAAAGACACTGGATCCGACTCCAGGTCAGCCCCGAGCCCCGCCTCCGTCAGACTGGCAGCCCGGAGAGCCAATCAAAGAGGCCCTCGTGCAGGACTGGAGGTGTGATTGGTGAGGAGAGAAGGTGTGTGTGTGTGTGTGTGTGTGTGTGTGTGTGTGTGTGTGTGTGTGTGTGTGTGTGTGTGTGTGTGTGTGTGTGTGTGTGTGTGTGTGTGTGTGTGTGTGTGTGTGTGTGTGTGTGTGTGTGTGTGTGTGTGTGTGTGTGTGTGATCTGCTGTTCCATAAACTTTCTCACGGAAGTTTTTATTTTTTTTCTTCTTCTGCAGCTTTGTTTTTTTCGACTCCTGCTTTGTGTGCACGTGACTGCATGTGTGTGTATGCGTGTGGTTGTGTGTGTGTGTGCACGCGCGTGTGTGTCCAGTTGTGGCTCAAACGCGAGCTCTGGTGGTGAGACGGACGCATGCTCCTCCTGATGAGGGAAGGAGGGATGAGAGCACAGGTGGAGGAGAAGAACTGAGGGAAGGAGGGAGAGGAAGGAGAGGAGGAAATAAGGGAGTGAAGAAAATTAGAAAAGAAAGAAGGGAGGTATAGGATGGGTGCATGAAAGACAAAAAGCAATTGGAAAGAGGGGGAGAACTATGGATGATACAGGGATGAAAAAGAAGTTGGCAAAGAAAGATGGGAAGGAATGAGGGATGGATTGAATAAAAGAAGAAAAAGTAGATGGAAGGAAGGAAGGAAGGAAGGAAGGAAGGAAAGAAAGGAAACATTTCGGATAGAAGGATGAGGAAAGAAGGATGGAGGCTGAAGGAAGGAAAAGGATGGATGTTTTTAAAGAAGGGCAAATTGGAGATAAGGAAAAGAGGAGAAGAAACAAAATGAAGTGGTGATAATTATCATCATAAAAGAAGAAAAGAATGAAAAGAGAAAAAGACTCAGAGAGAATTTAGTGTGTGTGTGTGTCTGTGTGTCTCAGTGTGTGTGTGTGTGAGCAGCTAAATGGGATTGAGTGGTGTGGATTACACACAGACAGGGTTTTATAATCCCGTGTAATCTCATTACACCGAGAAACTGCAACTGAATGAAAAGCGAGAGAAATAGACAGAGAGGGAGAAAGAGGATGAGACGGTTTTTCATAAAAAAAAAGAATAAATTGAATCTGAACATCAGCGTCGCACAAACCAATCGTGAGGCTGCGTCTTCACAGTAAAAGATGGTGAAACCCGGGGCTTTTATTGTGAAGGTTGGCGTTGACCCTTACTACGTTTTGATGCTTTATACTGTAAATAAGACCCAGGTGAAGGAGGGATGAGGGGGTCAAGGAGACGAGGTGGGACAGCAAAGAGGAAAAAGACAAAGGTAAAGGTAAAGAAAGGAAGAGGTGGCACGGAAACAGATTTAAAAAAGGAGTCTGAGGGACATAAGAACAATGATTTTCCTCTCAGGACCAATAAAGATCAAGCTGGACTCGAGTTGGAAGGAGGACGGGCGGACAGAGAGAGAGATGAGGTCTCAGTGGAGGTGAATGTCCCTCAGCGGGGTTATAATGACCCATGTGAACTTGGAGTTGGACTTCGGGGCGTTGAGAGCGAGGAGGAGAGGAAGAGGAGTAAACGAGTCGAGATGGAGGAGGATGAGGTGAAGAGGAGGTGACAAGAGAGTGAGAGGACGAAAGTGGAAAAACGTGTCTGCAAAACGCTTCTCGACCCCTGAGAGACGGACTGAGGACGAGACGTGTGTTGTACATGAAAGACCATTTTGCTTTCTATTGTCCTGGGTGCATTAAATAACTGGGCACCTTGCTCCTGCTGTCTCGATCCTTGCAGTGCTCCGACCCAACGAGAGCCAATCAGAGAGCTGCTGTGGACAAGTGGACAGACTCTGATTGTCCTCTGTTCACTGCAGTTCATAACGTGTCTGTCCCTTCTGAGGAGACACAACACACTTTGTGTCGTCTCTGTTTATCACACTTGTCTTCTGAGGCCCGACTGAGCGACGGCAGGGAGGTGAGATAATGTCATTTATCAGCGGAGAGAAACTCCCGGGGCGGCTGCAGGAAGTACAGCGTCCCCCTGACAGTGATGTATGTTCCAGGAAAGTTACCTGGATTTTAAATGATAAGATTAAAGTTTTACAGTGGTGCGATTGGGGGATTGTTGAAGATACAGATGAGGAATTGTTTTCTTCACATGTTCTGGTTTTACCGAAATTGTTGTTACGTTAGTGTAGAGTGGAACAATCATCAGATATCTTTGTGGTGACCTGCAGGTGGATGCTGGGCCGGTGGAGAGGCAGCGAGTTCCTGAATTAGCTCACAAGCGTCGCTCCATCTGTGGGACGTCATTGCTTCCTTTCCTAAAGACTTGCCTGTATGCTAAAGGACATAGGAAAGGAAGCATTGATGCACCTTTCCTCTGTCTTGTATATCAAACCACCATCAAAATCCAGAATGCATCATAAAGGGGGCGGATCAGGCTTTAGAGAAGCTGAAGTATGTGGCTGAGGGGGAAGAGTGGTCGTCCTCCAACCAGAGGATGAGGCAGAAGAGAATCAAGAATAGAAAAGTGCTATATAAATACCATCATCACTGGAGGGCTTTGCCCACTGGGAGCAACTGGTAGCAGCAAGATGATGGATAGCATTGATTACAGAACAAGCATGGGCCAACTATTAATGATAAGAAGACAGTAAAACAGTGTTCTTGGGGTAAAGATGCTAATAGAAGATCATCTAGTATCTCATAGAGGAAATTAAGAGTTTATGTCCTTTCAACTTATTATCACAAACCTTTACTTTACTTTACCCCTTTGATTTCTTTTTATTGTAGCCAAGACGTCTACGATTTATTGTTTAGTACATTTCATTCAGTCTGAACTTCCTCTGGACGTCTTTCATCCAAGGTCGAAGAAGCAAGACCCCGAGTTTGCAAAGGGAAGAGTCTGAAAGAGTGTTGAGAGGGTGTGAGAATGAAAAGAGATGAAGAGTGTGTAGCAGAGCTGAAATGTGAAGAAAAGAGGACAAGAGAGAAAAAGAGAGGGAGAATATTTTAGACTCGAGCGTCGGGTGACATTGGTCTGCTGGGTTTTTATCATTTTCTTTTTTTGTTTCACTTTGGGACGGAAACATGAATGAGAAAGAGCTGCAGGCTGTGTGTGTGTATGTGTGTGTCTGTCTGTCTGTCTATTCGTGTGTGTCTGCGTCTGTATGTGTGTGTATGTGTGCAAACTCTTGTCACATACACACACACACGCTGCTGCATCTCACTCATCACTAGAGGCCATCAGGATTTATTTAGCCTTTATTTATACAAGCTTAAAGTCAAACCATCCATCTCACACACAGTAGCCCCCAGCTTTCATTACCGTGTGTGTGTCTGTTTGTGTGTGTGTGTGCAGGCAGCAGATGACAACGCGTGCATGTAAGCAACTTTGTGTTTGTGATGATATACAGTAATTCTGAGACGACCAGCGTGTGTGTGTGTGTGTGTGTGCATGTGTGTGTGTGTCTTTTCCCATCATCCTCAGCACTACCTCCAGCGATGATGTTGACGACAGCGGCTCAAGTTGTGTTCTTTAATAATCTAATTCAACAACGCAATTACTAAGTGTCAAGCTGCAGAGCGAGCGTCTCCGGGCCGGTCAGAGTGACAGCGGCGCTTCGTCTCTATACGTGGACACGGAGCCTTTTGTTTTTTTCCAGCTAAATTACAAGTCAATAGATCCAACAAACATCCAATAGAATCTCTCATGAGGCGGAAAATGCTTCTGTTGAGGGTGAAATAATACAACAACAACAATTTAATAAATAAAATAGGAATAAAAACCTGTGAATTTAAATTACTGAGGAGGAAGTAGCCTGGTGATCTTGAGTGCAAGCGGGTCGTCCACTGTACAAACTGTCGGCTGTTTGATCCCAGGCTCCTTTATTCTGCAAGTTGAATAAAAGACACCGAACCCCCGAGAACACACCTGACAGCAGTTGGTGGATGGGATGTGTGTGTGTGTGGGGGGGGGGGGGGGGGGGGTATCCAGAAGCCCTGAATGAATGTGTGGAGCACTTTGAGAGGTCGTTACAACTCAGAGAGCTCTTTATAAATGCAGTCCATTTACTGTTTACTGTGCCCCCCCCCCCCCCCCCCCCTGATTCATGTAAAACTATAAAATACCCTTTCAGGAAGCTGTGGGTAATATCACAGATGTTTCAGCCTCGACTCTATTTTTCAAATCAGCCTAAAAGTTTCAAATCCGAAATAAACCTTGAGACCGAAAAGGGACAGACAGATATTTAAGCCGTAAAAAATGTTCTTGGCAGTTTCCAGTCTGGTGTAATAAAGACTGAGCTCATCCCCGTTTCCACTTCTTTCCGTCCCCGTCCCTCTCCTCCTTTCTTTTCCCCCTCTCCGTCCCCCTCTGTCCTCCACCTCTCCTTCCCTCTCTGCCCTTCATCCCCCCTTCTCTTTATCACTCTGCTCATAAAACCCGCTCATCCAGAAAGAACAGAGTTTGGAGGAGGATGGGGGAGAGAGTGGGAGAGAGAGAGGGTGAGAGAGGAAGAGAGAAATGAATGAGGGATAAAGGCAAGGACGGAAGGTAAAGAGGGAAGATGGAGAGACAGGAAGAGGAGAGACTTAAAGGAGGATACAGAGAGAATTAAGTGTCCAATCACAACAGAGTTTGTCAGAGGAATCAGATGAGTTCATTTAAAGATTAAATCACGGAATCTCAAGGAAATCTGCGTTGAGTTTCTCTTGTGGAATCGAACTTTGGGCGAAACGTGCACGGTGGCGCCGCTGAGCGATGCCCCCCCCCCCCCCCCCCCAACCCCCCCACGCCGACCTTTGAGGGAACTCGCAGCCGGAGAGTCCTAAATCGAGGCGGCTCTCATTTTAGCTGAGTCGCATCATTTAATTTCAAATAACCTGCTTTGCTGGCGTATAAACGGTTCCACCAGAGAGGAGCAGCACGGGGCAGTCAGTCACACTCACTGGTCAGTTTATTAGGTACACCCGGAGAGAAGTGAAGCAGGCCGACACAACCGTCCTGCCATAAATCCTGCATTCAAGACAGCTCCGTTTTCATGGAAACTGTTTTATAGAGGTGTTGATGCTTTACAGTCGTCTCGGTGGCTGCAGGTTGTCGAAGTATTGGGACGAAAATAAAAAATCATTAATATTATGGAGGCTGGGATAGAGGGGCCAGAGCTGCTAGAGGCCCCCGGGCTCCAGCCTTCAGTCTGAGGGGAACGTTGCTTGTTGCAAAGTCAACACACTGCCATAAATCTGAGCTCAGAAAGAGACACAAAAACAGATGTAAGCTGACAAACAAGCTAACGAACAACCTAAACAAACGAGATGCTGTGAATAGCTGTTTCCCCTGTGGTCAGTCTTAATGCTAAGCTAAGCTACAGATGACTAAACCTCATACATAGTCCTTTTAATTTCATTCTCACGAGGAAACAATTTTTTTTTTTTACCAACGCCAAAGTTCTCCTTTAGAAAAATATTAAACATCATAGTCTCTGATGTAGCCTGGGGGAGGGGGGGCTTTTACAAGCCGGTATACACAGGTAGTTACCACATCAACCAAACTTTTGTGAATTTCCTGTTTTCATAAATTAATTTTAGCACGCTACTTTTTTTTGATGTGACTGTGACATGAAAAACTGTGAAAAGAGAAGGACGGAGGAGGCAGAGAGAGAGACATAAAGAGAGAGAGAGAGAGAGAGAGACTCTCAAGGTGACGAGTCTTTGTCCTAATTCCTCTTTTAAAACCGCTAAAGAGGCCAAAAACATCTCTCTCTCTCTCTCTCTCTCTCTCTCTCTCTCTCTCTCTCTCTCTCTCCCCTTCATTCTCTTCTAATGCATCTCGCTCATCTCTCTTTTCCTTCTCCCTCCATCTTCACTAAAACAGGTTAAACCATCACCCGTCTGTCCCTCTCCCCTTCTCTCCCTCTTTTTTTTATATTTAACTCGTTCTCTTTTAGCATTTACATCCCTTCATCCCGAAGCCTCCCTCTCCCTCTCTCTCTCTCACTCTCCCTCTCCCTCTCTCTCTCTCTCTCTCTGTTCCTGTCGCCTTTGCCAGCAGCGATGTCTTCAAACTCTGATTGATGATGGTTGCCGTCGGTTAACGTTGTGTCCTGCTTTTCTGTTTTTACCAAAATACTTTTTTTTTTCTTTCTCTCTCTCTCTCATCTCTCGTCCCTCCCTCCCTCTCTCTCTCTCTCTCTCTCTCTCTCTCTCCCTCTCTCTCTCTCTGTCCTCTCAAAACTTTTTCAACTTGTTTTTAAAGTGCTGATATGAAAGCTGCCCCCTGCTGGGTCATGTATGTGTGAGCGGGGCTCAAAGTGACGCAAAGGACTTTCTCTTCACGACCATGAAAAGTATGCAGTTGAAATTACGACGTTGGGTTTAACAGTGTATGTTTGTGGAGTCCAGACAATATGCATTTTTTTTTTTTTTTAAAGGGTCAAGCCTCAGGTTTAATGTGAGGAGGTTTACATCGATGTGTGGGAGATATCGTGAATTCAACGTTTAATCGATTACACAGACTTGATCCTGGATGCCTCCGATTATCCAGATCCAGACGTAGCGTTGTTTGGGCCCCGATTTAACCCACATCACCAAAGACAAAGGATTTGTGCACAGGTGTAGTATAAAGTCGAAAACAGAGGCGGATCGACCGAGAGGACCAAGTCATTCCAGCGAATCAAGAGTCGCTCTCCAGGATCCACAAGATCCAAAACTTCAGCTGGAGCTTCAACACTCCGACAGAGTTCTGGAACAAATCCTACTGAGTTATGGATGAAATCATGGAGCTCGACCTTCATTAATAATGATGCTGAGTTTATTTGAAAGAAACCCAGACAGATGGTCGAGGGCTTGATCCACTCGATCGCTAACATATGTCGTTTTTGGGACGAATCTCTCGCTTGTGATCGCTGAGGGCAAAATAAAATAAATAAAGGGCTCCGCACAAGAAATGTACATAAGAGTGAGACTGAGTGAGATATAGATGGAAAGATGGATAGAGTCATTGATGAAGAGCGTTACTGGATGTGTTTTTTAATGTTTATTTCATTATTAACATATAATCAGTGCCATCAATCACTGTGACAGCCACCTATTGTCAGCCTGACTGTCACACCGCGCCGCTGTGTGTGTGTCTGTGTGTGTCTGTGTGTGTGTGAGTGTGTGATAAACAGAGAGAGGCATGTGAAACAGTGAACGTGCATTTGACGCAATTATAACAAGGTGTGTAAAATCAATAGTCCCCATCTTTGGGCGATGGACAAAGGAGGCAGCGCTAGGAGACGAGGGAGGGAAGGATGAAAGGGAGGAAGTAGCCGAGAGAGGAAGAAAGGATGGAAAGATGAGTGGAAGTGGAAAAGGAAAGAACTGGGATATAAAAAGAAGAGATTAAAAGCAAAAGGACAAAGTGAAGGACAGAAAGACGAAGAACGAATCGATATTATATTTAACTTCATCACTCGGAGCTCCAAGTGAAACCAGTGTCGTGAAGGTCAAAGGTCACGAAGAGGGGTTTAGCTTCCATGCTAATGGTAAAGAGGACATCCAGGATCCGGGGACAAAAAGTGAAGACAATGCAGAAGTCCCTCAAACCCTGTTTTCTGATGTCTCACACAGAGCGTCCCGAAAATATAAATATGCAGTTTTATTTCAGGATATATGTGTGTATTATCATTTACACCTTAGACTTCCCTGTAAAAGTATCACAGTACACTAGAGTCAATTCTGATCCGTGCCTCAGGTACAAAAACAAAATCCCTGGGTGTTGCTGGTTGAAATCCCAGCCAGGAAACTGACATCACAACCTCGGGAATGTCTCAAACTGAGTATTTGATTGAAGGAATGTGTTTTTCAGGAAACTACCACTCGTCCCCTTAGCTGCATTAAACAGAGTCGATCAGGAACTCGTTAAGAAGCAAACATTAAACAAAATAAATCAGAGTGGAAAAACACCTTCAATGGAATAAATCAAACCCAAAGCCGATTGTTGTTGGGGGACGAGGGAGGTGTGTGTGTGCTCGGGCGTCCCCAGGTGGTGCTGCACATTTCATTTCCCCCAAAAAACATATAATTAAATAACAGCAAAAATCAACAGGGACTCGGAAATGGCAGAGGAAGAGGGAAGGCGTTTGGACGAGGGCTCGTTTTTTAAATTCGACTCGGGTAAAAAAGAAAAAACGAACTTTATTGATCCGGGTGCCAAACGGAATTACGGAAACGAACCCGGAGCTTTGAAGAGAAGTTTAGCTGTCGTTATCGTAAGCCCCTATAATCCATCATATCTGGGAAATCAAATTAACATATATTTACACGAACACACACACACACACACACACACACACACACACACACTTAGACACAAGCTCTCACATAATTTCTCTGTCTCTCTCACACACACTCACACAGAGGCCAAATCATTAGTTGTAGGTTAATTAGTGTTATAATGAATAACCCAGCAGACTTGTGTGTGTGTGTGTGTGTGTGTGTGCACGTGTGTGTGTGTGTGTGTGTCTGTGTGTGTGTGTGTGTGTGTAGGATGGGCGTAACGAGGGGTCGGGAGTTAAATCATATTAATTTCAACATTGATTAAGCAATAAAAAAGACTTTTAACTAGCGGGGGTGTATATCACTTCACCACACAGGCATCACAATTTAAATCTATGTATTAATTAAAGTGCGTGTGTAAGTGTGTGTGTGTGTCTGTGTGTGTGTGTGTGTGTCGCGGAGCTTGACGCCGCGGTTTCTAGAGCGAGAAAGGGATCAACACTCTCTAGCAGAGATAAAGAGCGGGAGTGAGAGATTTGAAGGAGAGTGATAGCACAACATGGATGTGATTCAGAGAAAAGGAGCAGAGGAAGTAGAAGAAGAAGAAGAAGGGAGCAGGATCGAGGGGATGTGTGAGAGGTATAGATAAAATGAAAGAAAAGAATGAGGGAGGAAAGAGGGGAGGGAAGGGGGAGACTGACTGCTGTGTGATTGGATAAGCGCCAGTGACTCTTTGAAATTGCGATCTCCTCAGATACGCATTTCAACGTATAGCTTAACTTTTCTCATATAGATAACAGCCTCGTTAGCCGAAAAAACTTTTGCCCGGGCACCAACTTGAAAGCCGTCGATCGAGGCGTTTACGCTTTAATTTCCGATTCGGGATTTGGTGACTGATCTGCTTTGAAGGGTTTTCCATTTTTTTTTTATGTGAAAAGATGCGAGAGGAAGTGATGTTTTTTTATGGCCGCGGAACTTGGTGCAGGTTCACGTGGCGGCGACGGGGGGTTTCTCAGAGAACCGGTATGGGACGCAACAAGAGGTGGAGAGTAATTGAGTCCTAACCGCGTTGCTGGAGCGCCGCGGTGAGTTATTGGCTGTGTGAGGCTGCCAAGGCTTTCCCGAGACCCTGCGAGGCCTCGCTGAAGGTAAGCTCAATAAAACACCGCGAGCTGGAAGGTTAAACCTGCGGCAGGTGAGATTCTAAGGCTAAAATATGCTCGTCTTATCAAGAGAGATCACAAAGTTCAGTCTGCGGGAGGAGAGAGCTGGAAGAGAAACAGATTCCAAATGACCTTTATTTAACCTCTATCCAGGAACGACAAAGAAGAAGACAAGAGGAATACTGTAAATACACGGAACATGGAACCAAAATAAGAAAGAGGAATGAAAAGAAATCATGTCAAACAAACAGATTGATGTTTGCAGTAAAATTAGAACGGGAGTATTTCAGATCGTCAGTATCCCATCAGAACATCCTGGATACGTTTGCCGCCATCTTGTGTTGTCTACGTAATCCGGAGTCAGAGTCGTACTGATCAGGTGATGAGGTATCAACACTCGACCAATCACGAGTCAGTCTCAGCTGTCAATCACAACATTTCCATGGTTGTTCTTCCTCTTTATTCGTGGTCTTTGGGTTCGAGAGCAAGACTTGTTGATTTCACGTTCAGAGTTTAAGTCGCTTTCACTCTAAACCCTGCGCTTGTTCTCAGATATTTTGTCGTTTGTTCAGTTTATTCAGCTTCAGCTCTTCTCTCAGTACACCTGGTTGGAGAATCGAGCGTGAACGCAAGGAGGAGAGCTGAAGCTTGAGTGCAGGATATTTGAGTGCAAGCTCACAGTTTGAGCAGAAGCAGATTATTCGTATTCTTTTTCTTATCCGTTAACCGTACGTCTCTGTTGCTTTTGTTGAGTTCAGAGCAGTTGAAGTTCTGGGGCTTCATTAGAAGAGCTCACATACTTCTGTTAACGCCCAGGTGAAATTCCAGCTTTGAGTCCACCTCGCTGTGTGTGTGCGTGTGTGTGTGTCTCTCTTTGTGTGTGTGTGTGTGTGTCTGTGTGTGTCAGAGAGAATATCCTTTAAAAATCCACTGTCTCTTTCTGGCAGGTTTGAGGAGGAAACACTTCAGCCGAGCCAGTTTGTCTCCATGGAGATCGGTGTTTACCAGCAGAGACACCATCAGGACGACGTGAGCAGAACATCAGCATCGCTCTGCTACACCAGTTCAAACTGGTGTTACACAGCCAAGGAACAAAGTGAAAGACTCGTCAGTTTAAAGAATAAAACTAAAATGTGGCATCCAGTTCTATAGTTTATTATATATATGTTACATATTCTTATTAACTTCTCTCTGTATGTTTTATTGCATTGTGAACACATT
Organism: Pleuronectes platessa; assembly: GCF_947347685.1. Lineage (NCBI taxonomy): Eukaryota > Metazoa > Chordata > Actinopteri > Pleuronectiformes > Pleuronectidae > Pleuronectes > Pleuronectes platessa. The sequence continues at coordinate 2,522,694 of NC_070648.1, read as the reverse complement.
TTTATTTAACTTTTATATTTCTTTAAAAGGTCTGTGTGCATATTTCTATTTTTGGTTGGAGCAATTGTCACAAAATCCAATAAAATATTTCTGATTAATTTGATTAATCAGATTATTTGATTTTAGTGGTGTGTGTGTATTTTAAATGTGTCTCTTTGCACAAACACATTTGTGTTTGTTGCGTTTTACGTGTTAGTTTCATGTTACATGTTTTTTGGTGTTTAATTGAATCAACCATGAAACTGATCAATAGCCGATGTAATGTATTGGTGTTCAGGTTTTAACACAGTCCACTTTTGTGTGCGTGTCTGTGTGTGGGTGTGGATGGGTGTGGGTGTGTGTGTGTGTGAGTGTGTGTGTGTGTGACAGTGAGTGTTAATCTAACCAGTATAGTTAATATGTTGTTCTCATACTCTATTAGCCACTGTTGACAGCTGATGATTGATCTTCTCATCATTTCTCCCTCCAACACCCTGCGGAGACTCTGTGTGTGTGTGAGTGCGTGTGTGTGTGAGTGCTTGTGTGTTTGTGTGCGTGTGTGTGTTTGTGCGTGTGTGTGTGTGTTTAAACCTGGCGTGTCTTTGCCTGAATTCCCGTGATCTGAGCTTGTTTGTACCAGCTCTCATTTCACCGCTGCTGTAGCTGGTTGAGATTTTCTGATTAAACATTCAGTTGAAAGAAAAACAAAGTAAAACGACTCCTTGACGTTTTTTTTAAATCGAACCATAAAGGAGGAAATAGAACATTTGTTTGGGACTACTTTCAGTGGTGGATGAATCCACGTTTGCTTCACGGGACAGTGTGTGTGTTCACAGTAACGAGGGAAACACGTTTTTGGAGAGTAACTGCTTTGGATATACGCACACACTCGATACGCACACACTCCAACAAACATGTATGTTTTTATTCAACTTTAAATCAATCTTTACAAGCTTAACATTTTTGGGAGCAGCATCTAGTGGACGTTAGTGGTACTGTCTATCATGAGAATCCACAAACATCTTAATCGCCCCCTGGTGGCTGGCTGCAGTATAGGTCATAAACCCATCTCCTCCATGTTAGCAGATAGGACATGGACAGTAGAAAAATTATATTTTATCAGAGCAATTACCCTATTTGGAACAAATACACACTCATCACTCAGGTGTGTGTGAGGGTGTGTGTGTGTGTGTGTGTGTGTGAAGCGGCATTAATGGAAAAATCGCATCAAACTAAAAATACTATTGACTCTCAAACAGGAAACTACAGCAGCACTCCTTTCTTTGACCTCCTTAATGATCCATTACAGCAGCTTGTTTGTGTGTGTGTGTGTGTGTGTGTGTGTGTGTGTGTGTGTGTGTGTGTGTGTGTGTGTGTGTGTGTGTGTGCGTGTGCGTGCGTGTGTGTGTGTGCGTGCGCTCTGACCTTTCCCCAGTGTTAGCCGGTTGGAGCCATCACAGGAGGTATTAATGGACTAATCACATTAAACAGAGAATCATTAATCATCTCCCCTCAGCGCTGTCACTGCCACGCAACGCCTAATCAACTCTATTGTTTACACACACACCTCACACACACACACTCACACACACACTGGCATGGGGCTGCCACTGAGCACACACACACACACGCACACACACACACAAACTGTGTGCAACTGTGCATACAGGACACACAAAAACATGAAATGTGTAGTTTTGTAGCAAAAAAGACAGAAAATGCATCAACCTGAATCTTAATCATCTTCTTTCTTCTATTATTTCTCTATTATCACATTTTACGTCCTCTGATAATTTTTCCTGTCCATTTCTCTCCATTTTCTGTCATTTCTTTTCTTTCCCTCTCTCTTCGCTCATATCTACTGTCCATCTTTATCCTTATCACCCCTCTTTCTATCTCTCTCTCTCTTCCCTCCCTCCCTCTCTCTCCATCTTTCATCCTCTTCACTTTGTACCGTTTTTTGCTGATTCAGCAGCAGCGTCATTAAGATGCCGGGTAAAAGGCAAAGACGCACACACACACACACACACACACACACACACACACACACACACTTTGCATCTCTAATAAACACACACATACAGCTCTAAGTGACACGATGCTGAGTGAAGCTAAACGCCTGAAACTTTGTCTCAGTTCTTATTGAAAGATGTTTCAGTGAATGTCACTAAAATTATCTAAAAAATGTCATGATGTCTCAGAATTGATTATTTTAGAAGTTTAAGCTCCTGTTTAATCACATTTTAACCTAAATGGACAATAACTCGGAAAAGACATAACGTAAATCACGTATCAACACTTCCTCCTCCCTCTGTACAAAAATGAAGCCAAAACATATCGGATCTGAACGCTGCCATCTTTAATTCTTTTGGAGTCAGAGTCTCTGGAGTCGTGATCGTGGAGCAGAGTCACTCACGTAACTCGACACTGAGAAAACCACAGAGCAGCGTTTCAATGGGAGGTCAGAGGTGGAGGGATGAATCCAGATGTGACAGATGATGAAAGTAAAACAATTTGAAGCTGATATTTTCCTGAGAGACGGAGGAATGTTTTCTCTCTCTCTCTCTAAAGAGCTGCCATGTGAACACGGCTCAGATCTTCCACCTCCTCGTCCACGCCGACCATCAAAGTCCTGGAAAGAGTGAGCGTGAGAGTGATTAGACACGGACGGAGGGAGGAGCGGAAGGAAAGAACGGGGGAATTCCTTCACTGGAAACCTCCGTCTGCTGCACCTGCCGACACACAGGACAGGACAGAATCAAAAAGAGGGGAAGGAGAGGAAGAACAGACCAAAGGTGTCAGGGAGGAGATGAAGAAGAGAAGGAGAAAGAAAGAAAGATTCATTTGAATTTGAAAAAAAAATACAGGAGATAAAGAAATAAGAAGAAAATAAACAAGGAAAAAACAATGGATGGAAGTCGTATGAAAAAAGGAGGATGAATAAATACATATATAAATGAATAACAGGCAATAAATAAGGTAATTTTTGTTGTTTCCCAGAGAAATTAAATAGATATTCAGTGAAAATAAAGGTCATAATTACAAATCTCACAAACAAGCAAAGTTATTGTTGAGACCAGGAAACATTTTTGTGGTAGAGAAAGAAAGAAAAGGTTGACAAAGTGAAAAGAGAGTAAGAGCTGAGGGAGGAACGCAGAGAACAAGGAAGAGTGTCGGTGTCTAATTTGTAAGATGAGAGAGGGAGAGTTAACCAAGTGGAAAACACCATCTAGAAAACTATGATTAAACCCTTCCACTGTAATAATGAGATCTACCGCAATCCTTTTAACATTTTCTGTAACCGTATAAATTTGAGGTCAAGTCAAATCATTTTAAAGACGTGTAATTTAAGTCTGAGTCTTACTGTGTTTTAATCACTTTGTGGGCTATTGAAGTGTGTGTGTGTGTGTGTGTGTGTGTGTGTGTGTGTGCGTGTGTGTGCGTGTGTGTGTGTGTGTGTGTGTGTGTGTGTGTGTGTGTGTGTGTGTGTGTGTGTGTGTGTGTGTGTGTGTGTGTGTGTGTGTGTGTGTGTGTGTGTGTGTGTGTGTGTGTGTGTGTGTGTGTGTGTGTGTGTGTGTGTGTGTGCGGGTGTGTGTAAAGCTCGTCCAAATTCCTGAGCACAATCTCTTCTTTTCTTCCTTTTTAATCTTCTGCGTGTTTTCATATTGAATTTTTTGGCATTTCCTTTGATTTCTCTATTTGTCCTTTGATGTTTGTTTTCGTCGTGATTTGGGATCTTAGGATTAAGCCCTTACGTGAAACTGTACGAAGTCTAAAGGTCACTTTCTCAGCTGTTTCTCCGTCTTTTCACCAACAAGTGACAATAAGCTCCGCGTGTTCTCCACGTTTGAGCCAAACGACTCGAAGAAGAAGTCTAATTTTCTCGGTGTGAAATCGTCCGAGCTCATTCCTCTAACTGGCTTATGACTCGTGCACAGATTAGTCTTCGGGAGCCGTTTATGTACCAGCAATATGTGAATTAAATCCAGTGTCATGCAGCCGTAATTACTCGTTTCTCCTTTTTTCTTTTTATCTGCGTGGCTCGTGGTGAATGCGGCTCTATTTTCCGGGTGTGAAATAGGCCGCGCTAACGTGCTAACTGGCTTAGCACTGCTCTCCGCTGTCTCAGAGACAAATCCTGTGTTCTGCCCCAGAATGAATGAAAACAGATTCAACCCATTTAAATTAATGTCATTCACTCTCTCTTCTTCTGCTGCTGACTCGAAAGGACACGTTACTTTAATCTGTTGCAGGTACATTTAACTTTATATTTCATCGTAAAACGTGTAAAGATTTATTGTGGATACAAACAGGAAGTTCTGAATTCAGCGAATGCAGCTTTCAGTCAGTTCTGTGTTCGATTCCCTTTCTGCTCCTGGACTCTCTCTCTCTCACTCTTTGAGTTTGGTTCTTGTCCCATTTACTAACATGGAGGAGGCTGGGTTTATGACCTTTTCTGCAGCCAGCCTCCAGGAGGCGATCCAGACGCGACGATAACACAACAACTTTCATTTCATTTATGTCCCTTCTCCGAACTACAACTTTCTGTTTAATCCTTCCCGATGTGCCCGTCGTTAAAGTCGTCACCTCGTGGTCTCTGTTGTTGTCGAAGCTTCGCAGCCACGTCCGTCCCCTCAGTGTGAAACAGGCTCTTCAGTCGTCTTAACTGGCTTAAAGACGTCCTCTCTGTTTCAAAGACAAATCCTATTTTCAGCCCTCATCAGTCAAGAACAAACGCAGAGGATGTCTGCGTTTCAATATCTCATTTAGCCGCGCACTCACACTCTCACACATACACACACACACACACACACACACACACACACACACACACACACACAGCCTGTTGCTACAGCTGCATTTGGAGACAAATCCCTTTTTCTGCTTTGCCCTCTCAGACAAAAAACACTCGTCTCATTTCCTAACCCTGCCTGTTGCACAAGATAAAAGAGGAGTGTGTGTGTGTGTGTGTGTGTGTGTGTGTGTGTGTGTGTGTGTGTGTGTGAAATCAAATGCCTTCGTTTATGTTCCCTCTCTCCCTTTTCTTTCCACCTCCCTCCATCCTCTTCACCTCCTTTTGTTTCTTCCTCCTCGAGGCCGAGTTCTGCTCAGTGCGTCAACACATGCAACACATTTATTTCTAGAAGCGACCGAGCCTCCAGCAAAATGTGTATTTTAGATTAGATGGATTATAACAATATTTAAAAAGTATAAAAAGGAAATAAGTAATAATCATACAATGAATATTTTTCAAATCAATTAATCTGAATATTAATTAATGATATTGTAATTAGATTAAATGTCAAATAAAATTTGAATAAAATGGGTTTTACCAGCTATCGGGACAAATGTGGAAAAGAAACAACTTGAGTATTTTTTAATATCCTGGCTTTTTGGCCACTAGGGGGCAGTGTAAACAAGCTGTAAACACCAAACTGACACGATAACAAACTATAAGGTTTATAACATTAAAATAAAATAGAATAAAATAATCGTACACACACTCTCACGCTCGTCTCATTTCCGATCAGCAGCAGTACACATTTAATCTCCATGTTTGCTCCTGCCGTTGTGTTCTTCTTCTGCTGCCACCTGGTGGACTGGAGTGGAACAGCTTGTTGTAGCTGATGGTTATGTTAATGAAAAATGTTTCCTCGTTATGTTAAAAAAGAAGCTGGATCCACTTCATCACTTTCACACTGTTTGGTTCTCTGAGCCCCTGTGAAGATGAAGATGATGATGAAGAGTATGATGATGCTATCTCTCTCTTTACACTTGTGACCGAATGCTCTTTTAGTTTGAAATCCAAGTGAACCGTCCCTTTCTTGTGATCGGCTGCTGGACGTCAATCAGACACATCTGTGAACGATCTTCATCGTCTTCCTCCTCTGATGAGAAATCTAGTTTTGTGCTCGAGCCAGGAAACTGGTCAGATGTACAGAGTTACTGTTCAGCTGTGGGGCATTGTGGGAAAGGGGCGTGGCTTTGATTGGTCTAAAGGTCAAAACGTCAGAATTATCATTAAAATGCTTTCAATGATCTGACGTCATACTTGGGTCGAGAATCAAAATTCACGTGACCTTTGTGGATCATGAAACTTCGGTTCAGTGAAAACTTGTTTCACAGAGTTTATGTTGAACTTAATTTGATTCTTTATTTCGTGATCACATCTCTTTTCTCTGACAGCTGATGGACGACCTTCATCGTCTGAGTCGTTTCCTGTGAGCGAGTCGTTAAAACTAAAAATCTGTGATGTGTCACGTGCACGCCGCTGCAGCAGAGCGCACGTGGTTTTCAAACAGACGTAGAGTTTGTGTTTATCAGTGTTTCCGTCTCTTACGCAGATAAAGCAGCTGTGATTCCAACATGTGGGAAAACGGAGAGAGCTGATGACTGAGATCGTATCTGCTGGGAAAGTCCAGTCAGACGCACTCGTTCTCTTTTCCTTTCTCCATCGCTCTCTCTCTCCCTCTACATTCGTAATCCTCGTCTCCTTCACCTCCTCATCTTTCCATCCTTCTGCTCTTCCCTATGTTCACTTCTCTCTCTCTCTCTGTCTTTTGCTTTATTTCATTTCTTATTTTTTCTTTCGTTCATTCTTGTTTTTTCTGTTTTCCCTCATCGCTTCGATTCTCAACTCATCTTTTTATTATCACGTTTGTTTTTCCATTTTTATCTTTTCCTTTTCCATCTCTCTCTCTCTCCATTCGGAGTTCTCTTCTCTTTGACCATTGGAAAACAATGAGAGAACATTGAAGAGGAGCAGGTATCTAAAATTGTCGGGGGGGGGGGGGGGAGGTTGTTTTGAGTTGGAGGGGCAGGTGGGTGGAGCTTAATGAACCAGCGTGGAAACAGTGTTTTGATTCGATCGTGACTTTAAATGTTTTCCTCTGATTGTCATTCTCATCATTTCATCACACACACACACACACACACACACACACACACACACACACACTTGATTCTCCGTCCTGTGGTTAATAGTTTGCACCTGCTTTGCTCTGCCCAGTTTTTTCCAGCTCATCGTCCATCATTTCTTTATTTTTCCCAGTCCTCTCTTCTTCTTCTTCTTCTTCTTCGTCTTCTTCTTCTTCTTCTTCTTCTTCTTCTTCTTCTTCTTGTCGTTACTCTGCGTCTCGTCTTCACTTCGCTCTGTTCAGCCTCACACACTCTGACATGTTGGATTCTTTCCCTGACAGATGTCGACATCAGGCGTTTGTCCAGATCCGCAGGTCAAAGGTCACGACGGCTGAGTGAAGACATGAAGTTGTTTCAGAGTTTGATTCACACGACAGCGTCTGAATTTGAAACTCTGACGTGTTTAAAGTCGTCCAACCACCATCTAGCTTAAGTTTCTGAACGTTTGGTTTGGTGAGTATATGAATTGTGTAGTGAAGCAGGGACAGAACTTCCTGTTGTGTTGTTTGTGTGAGAGGAAAACTGTGGATCTCTGGACCCGACTCTCCAGAGATCCTCCAGACGTCAGGTCAAAATATATCAACTAAAATCAATGAGACTAATGTTTGTATGGGACAGTTACTGACCTGATAACAGCCTTAATATATACAGTCTATGATAACAACACAATCAGGTGAATCAAACACAAAGTAAGCTGTAGAGAAAATACCTCTGAAAACAGGATCACACACACACTCAGTATTTATATCAGATATTTGTCTTACTGTTGTTTTGATGTGTTTGTCTCTGCAGCTTGTTTCAGGAGCAGAGTGTGTAACTGAAGAGCCGGAGCTTTTAAAATGTTTTCACTGAGGCTCAGTCTCATTAAACTGCAGGTGAAACATGGAGGTGCTGCGTTAGAGGACGACACACTGCTGCAGTGGAAAATTTATATGAGAGGGAAAGCTGTCAGTGTGTGTGTGTGTGTGTGTGTGTGTGTGTGTGTGTGTGTGTGTGTGTGTGTGTGTGTGTGTGTGTGTGTGTGTGTGTGTGTGTGTGTGTGTGTGTGTGTGTGTGTGTGTGTGTGTGTGTGTGTGTGTGTGTCTCAGGAGGGAGGCGGCAGCATAAAGACGCCAGATGCTACTGTGTCAGGCAGGTTTGTGTGTGTGTGTGTGTGAGTGTGTGAGAGAGAGAAAAAGTGGGGAGACTGGAGACAGTGGATGGAAAAATGAGTGTGTGTGTGTGTGTGTGTGTGTGTGTGTGTGTGTGTGTGTGTGTGTGTGTGTGTGTGTGTGTGTGTGTGTGTGTGTGGCAGATGGTGAGTAGAGATGGATCGAGGCAGGTTCATGTTACAGTATCAAAACTACTCCTGTTTACTGGGCGAGCAAGCGAGAGAATGTGTGTCGAGAGAGAGAGAGAGAGAGAAGGAGAGGGTGTCCGGTGTGTGTGTGTGTGTGTGTGTGTGTGTGTGTGTGTGTGTGTGTGTGTGTGTGTGTGTGTGTGTGTGTGTGTGTGTGTGTGTGTGTGTTAGAGAGAGAGAGAGAGAGAGAGAGCGAGAGAGAGTTTGTGTGTCTTATGCAGAGAGTGCATGTGTTAAAGAGAGAGAGAGAGAGTGTGTTTGTGTGTGTGTGTGTGTGTGTGTGTGTGTGTGTGTGTGTGTGTGTGTGTGTGTGTGTGTGTGTCTTAGAGAAAGAGAGAGAGAAAGGGTGTGTGTGAGTGTTACTGAGCTCCTACCATCATCTCTGAAATATCCTCATGTCGTTAGCTCCATCTAGTGGTCAGATCTGAGTATCACTCTCTGATCGGGACCTATATGTAGAAAAGCTTCGATAAAAATATATAAATATATATATATAATAATAAATATTCTACAGATTCTAAAACTTGGAACAAATTTAGTATTTAGTGTTATGTGGCGTGTATTGAATGTTTTAGTACTGCTCATGAATGTCACTATTTAGTAACAGTAAAATCAACTGCATTAAAAATGTGTAAAGATAAGTTAGAATTCAGGGAGAACAAATTGATGTAATAAATTAGAACACAAAGAGTTTTAGTATATTTTTCTTCCTCTGAGAAATATGTCAAATGGCTTTAATCCACTTCCTCAAAGACACACATCTGAATGTGTTTAGTACATTGAATAATTAAATCCTCACCACACACACACACACACTAACACACACACACAGGCACACAATCAATAATCTGATATTAGTGCGTTGGTCATCACATCTCCATCGTCTTGTGTGTGTCAGTCACATAAAGAGACAAAAGAAACAAGATGTGAGACGCTGCCTCGACCAGGATTAAAGATGTGTGTCATCTCAGTGTGTGTGTGTATGCTAGACACACACACACCCACACACACATTAAGTACTCAGTCCATGCTGCAGGCGAGTGAAGACATTGCACTACTAGCCTACTTAAGGCCAGGTCACTTCTCTAAAAGTGTCCAGCCACCGTGAAATTCATATTATTCCCATGGAGAACACACACACACATACACACACAGACACACAAACAAACTGACACACACACGGCTGAACATATTGAGTGTGTAGGATCCTCTTTGTGTTTGAAACATGTCAGAAAACACATTTATTGTAAAGTAACATTAATAAAGATTCACTTTATGAATCCCATTAAATATGTCTATCTTTGAAATACTTTAACACAACAATTAGGATCAATATAACTATAGTCTGATGTTATAGAGGAAATCTGATACTGTACTTAATTAATTATTAATACAACAATATTAAAGTACTCCCTGTATTCAAAGCCATACAAAAGTTTGTCAAATAATGTTACTTGGAAAAGTGGCTGCCCTACGATAGATTATATAATATAGTATAGCTATATGATATGGTATGTGATATAGTATATAGAGTATATATCATAGTTAAAACACAATATATGATACAATATATATTATATATATAACATATAAAATAATATATGACATATCGTATATAACATATTATATAATACATGATATATATATTAAAACAACGTTTATGATATGTTGTATGAATATATTAGTTGAGTCCAGCTCAATGTATATAACATAAGTTGTATATCAGTCAGTTCAGTATATTATAGTTTATAGAGTATATATTATAGTACATAGAGTATATAGTATATAATATAATATAGAGTATGTGTGTATATTAGTAGAGTGTACAATAGAAGTTGTGGGTCCGTGTAGTTGTTGGTATATGATGTTGTGTATGATTTTCTATAGGATGAATCCAGCTCCGTCACTTTCAGCTTCAGTCTCTGGAAACAACGTCAGTGCGCCATTACGCATCTGGGGAGCGCGCGCTCCAGCGGCAGCGGCAGGTCCCCGGAGTCAGATGATGAAGAGGAGGATGGTGGTGGTGGTGAGGATGAAGGTGATGAAGGTGACGGTGCTGGGTGTGATGGAGGATTAGACCCCGGCTGCTCGCGGTCCTCCCCGCGGAGGTGAGGCTCGGATGGGGGACGGTCACCGGAGGAGCCGGGGACTCGGGAGTCTCTCCACCGCGACCCGGGTCTCCAAGCAGACCAAGCTCCGGCTGCGCGTGATCTTCCTGGATGAGAGCGAGCGCACGTTCGAGGTGGAGGTGAGTTCTTCACCAGGAGCGCGTGCGTCCACTCCACATGACGCACAGATTGTAGCCTCACATGTCTGATGGTATGTTTCTCTATGAATCATATTTATATCCGACTATCAGCTGCTAGAAACTTGTTTGTGTGTGTGTGTGTGTGTGTGTGTGTGTGTGTGTGTGTGTGTGTGTGTGTGTGTGTGTGATCTTATCTCCACATCAAACTGTATCAATCAGGCGTCTGATTGTCTTTATCTCCATGATTATGAATTCACAGCAGCTCATGAACTGTAACAACAGGTTTGGGAAGCTTCTCAGATCCGGCTCCTCATTATGGGATGGACAGTTTTGTCTTCACCAGATTGTTATGGAGCTGCAGACTGATGCTGAGTGTTTCCACTGGAGCAGGTTACATCTGGACTCATTTCCTCCATCAGCTGCTGAACGGACTTTATAACACAAACTGTTCAAAGCTCATTCACCTGATTTATTGTTAAACTGTGTTAAAGTCATGTGGAACACGTTTAACAAATATAAACCAAGATAAACAGATAAACAAGAGGTTATGATTTTCATATTTGTTAGAAACTAAGTTAAAATAATCTTGTAGAGGACAGATGTTCATGTTATCACATCCACATCTGTTCTGCAGCTCTTCAGCGTTGGAAGATGGAAACACCAACAATTCAACTTTTATGTTAATGAGCAAGTGAACGTTGAGGAAACGCTTCTACCCTCGACTTGTTAAGGCTGCCAGCTGTCAGACAGCTGTGTGACGTGTGCACATCTGGATCGCGAAGCAGCAACACTCTGCTGTCTATGAACTGACATGTGATCCAGCATCCGGGTCAGGAGCAAGACGAGTGACAGGACGCGTCTCCGGCAGGGGGACGTCGCCTCCGAGGCAGTGATCTAAAAAGAGACCCTCGCTCTGTGTGTGTGTGTGTGTGTGAGTGTGAGTGTGTGTGTGTGTGTCTGTGTGTGTGTGTGTTGCAGCATTGTTGTAGCTCCACTTCCTCCGGCCCACGCTCTCTCTCTCTCTCTCTCTCTCTCTGTCAGTTTCCCAGCAGCCTCTGGGACATTAGCAGCATCTTTAGAAGAGGAGAGAGGGATGGAGGAGGGAGGAGGAATAAAAGAAAAAAAGAAACGAATGAGTAGAAGAGGGCCAGAAAGAAACTGATAAATAAAAACGTACATTTTAAACAGAAGAGGTAATAAGTGTGATTTACAGAAATAGGTTTTACGGTTCGCTGTGTTTTTCTCGTCTGACCTCGATCTTCAAACCTTCAGGGCAAAGCAAGGGATTAATGATCAGACAGGGGGAAGAGAGAGAGAGAGAGAGAGAGAGAGAGAGAGAGAGAGAGAGAGAGAGAGAGAGAGAGAGAGAGAGAGAGAGAGAGAGAGAGAGAGAGAGAGAGAGAGAGAGAGAGAGAGAGAGAGAGAGAGAGAGAGAGAGAGAGAGAGAGAGAGAGGTGTGTTATTTTGCTGAGGATTAAATAACTGAGGTAGCGAGGAACACAATTTGTCGTCCCTGTGTCAACAGTGTGGATCTTATATTCAAATCCAACACAAAGTTAAAAGTTAAACTTCCAGACACACATGATAAAGTACTTTTCTCAGAACAAAAAGACCAAAATAAAACATTTATTGAACATCTTGTTTCTGCCTGAGACGACAGTGAAGTCTATTTTCTCCCCGGTTGAAGCTAAGTGCCGTGCTGCAGCCATTAGTCTCCACTAATCACGGGTTCGTCCTGTTCCCGCTCTAATCGCTCGCAGCTGCTCCGTCCCTCCTCTTCCTCCATCGTGACAAGTTAATGAAGGGCGTCCAGTGACCAGCGGCAGGGCGGTAAACACCAGCCAGCAGACAGCGAGCTCACAAGAAAACCCACAATGCACCTCGGTAATTAGAGAGATGAGGGAGGAAGGGAGGAAGATGGAGGGATAGAGCGGGGGAGGGAGGAGGAAGAAGAGGAAAGGACGAGTTTAAAGGGTTCACAAAGGTTATTGAGTTTATATCATCGACTGGAAACAAAGATGGACGATATGACAGCTGCTAAAAGTGAAGCCAGGACAGGAGACGTCCCCCAACACGTCCATGCATAATAAAAACTTCACACAAACTCATTACACTAAGTTCTGGTGAAGCTAAGTCGTAGCGCGTTTAGCCTTGTTCCCCAGAGTGTCCCTGGACTCCAGCTTTAAGCGTTCTCAATTTAAAAAATCCAATTAACCAATTATCCCCCCCCCCCCCTCTCTTTAATTCTCTTTCTGGTTTTCACAGCAAAAGGTTTTAGGAGGCGACTTCTTCAACAAAGTGTGCGGTCACCTCAAGCTGCTGGAGAAGGAGTACTTTGGACTGGAGTTCAGACACCACAGTGGAAACTACGTACGAGACACAAACACACACTTAAAGTTAACGTGTCTGTTGTTGTTGTGTCTGTGCTACACACAAACACAACACATGTTAAAATACATGTTCAAACCTCAATGTGTGATGTGTTGCAGGTTTGGTTGGAGCTGCTGAAGCCGCTGACCAAACAGATTAAATGTGAGTCACGCTTGAGAAACTCAAATACTTCTACTACCAGTACTGCTCCTTCTAGTACTACAACTACTGCTACAACTACTAACAATCTTTCTTTATAGTTTACTTTTCAAAATCAGCAGCAATTATAGCAAACAAGTTTTTAAAATCCTTAGAATTCAAAGAAACATTCCTTCTCATCCCATTTTATACAATTCTTCAAGCTTCAGTAGTTTCTCCTGCGAGTGGTTGAAACTTAATTGAAACTGAATCTCATGGAAAAGTTTTCTTCTCCTTCTTCTTCTCCAAAACGTGTTTTTCTCTCCGTCAGACACCAGCGATCTTTTCTTCAGGTTTATAGTTAAGTTCTTCCCTCCGGACCCGGGGCAGCTCAAGAGAGGCCTCACCAGGTAACAGGGTTTAATTACACTGATTAAACACTCATTAAGAACTTACACTGAATCCATAACATGTGTGTGTGTGTGTGTGTCTGTGTGTGTCTGTTTGTGCAGGTATCTTTTTGCATTACAGATGAAACAGGATTTGTCTAACAGCAGTCTGACCTGTAACGACAACAGCGCCGCCCTGCTGGTCTCTCACATATTGCAGTGTAAGCATCCAAATACAGCCCAGATAAAGTGTAGATCTCATATCTGAGATATAAAGTTCATATTTACCGGCATTTTTTTATTTATATGACTTGTTTGTTTACTTGAAGCACATCTGAAAGAAAAGTTTTGGGTTGAACGTAAACACGGCTTCAACAGAATGTGTATGTGTGTGTTTGTGTTTGTGTTTGTGTGTGTTTGTGATACAGCAGAGCTCGGGGACTTCGATGAGGATCTGGATTGTCAACATCTAGAGATGAAGCAGTACGTCCCCAACCAGGAATATCTGGACAACAAGATCATCAAGTTCCACAAGAGACACAGGTACAGTCCGGACGCTGTGAATCCTCAACCTGCAGGAGTTCTTCTTCTTCTTCACCCACTGGTGCTGTGTAAATGTCTCATGAAGCCTGTTGTCTTCCCTCGTCTGTCTCTGTGTAGAGGTGCGTCTCCAGCAGACTCGGACATCCACCTGCTGGAGGTGGCGAGGAAGTTGGACATGTACGGCATCCGGCCGCACCCGGCCCACGACGGGGAGGGGATGAGGATCAACCTGTCAGTCACCCACTCCGGAGTGCTGGTGTTTCAGGTTCGTGCTTTCATTGAAGATAAATGTGCAGACTGACATGCCACCACTCTGCCAACAGGGGGCGCCGTTAGCAGCTTGGCACTGCAAGAACATGTCCATGAAACATTCACTGGCCATCGAGGATCAGTTTCATATGTTTGAAGATTCTTTACCTTTTCATTTGATGCAAAGCAGAGGACCAGAGTTTGGATTCTTGAAAATAAAGAAAGTAAAGAAACAATAAAATGTCCCTGTTGAAACCATAAAGATGGACGACATGACAGCTCTGAAAAGTGAAGCCAAAATATACACGATTGAAAGCTGAGACTGACTCCCGATTGGTCGAGCTAGCGAATGGGCTGCGCCTCGTATCCGGGATATTTGGGATTCATTTCTGTTCAGTAGAAGGACGTGAAGACGCGTCGTCCATTTCTATTTACAGTCTATGGTTGTTAACAGGATGGTGGATGAATGAAATGAAAGAGGAAGCTTTCTTTAGCCTGTTATTAGAACTTAAATATACATTTAATCCTTTTATCTCTTTGGATTCCAGGGAAACACCAAAATAAACACTTTCAATTGGGCGAAGATCCGGAAGCTGAGCTTCAAGAGGAAACATTTTCTCATCAAACTGTACGACAAAGTGGGGGTGAGGACGAGAAGACAATTCCTCTAAAGAACAGAATACGTGTTGTGCGTCATTGTTAATCTGTTGTGTGACGTCCATGCAGCCGTCCTGTAAAGACATTCTGGAGTTTGCCATGGCGAGTCGGGACGTGTGTAAATCCTTCTGGAAGACGTGTGTCGAGTATCACGCCTTCTTCAGACTCGCAGAGGAACCGACGGCGATTCACAAAACAGTGTTGTCCTGTAAGGGCTCCAGCTTCAGATACAGGTAACACACTATCACACACACACACACAAACAGACACACAAAGCAAATTCCTCCATCGCTCCAGTAGCCTAAACTACTAAAGTTTTTTCAGTACATCATTCGTTAACACTGTTGTTCTTGGAAGAAACTGAAAATGAAGCATTTAACGACATATGAGGAGTTCTTCTGTGACACAGTCTGGTTTGTATTTAATGATTTCTTCTGTGTGGCAGTGGGCGGACACAGAAACAGCTGCTGGAGTGTTTGGGATCAGGGGAGAAGAAGAGGTGAGAATAGATTCATCATCATCAGTCGAATGGACCAGACAAACCCTTAATGCTGAGTCATCTTTTCCTTTCTCCAGAACTTACTGTCAGTCGGACTACGATCCCAGACAGTGTCGTTCTTCTCCTGATCTCCTCACCGACGTCTCCAAACAAGTAAAACAAGCTTCAGTTCACTGTTTCAAACAATCTGCACATATTCAAACTGAATTGCTTCTCTTGATCTTTGTGCGTCTCCCCTCTCCAGATGTATCAGGACTCACATCCCTTCCCCCGGGCGACCCGTGCCTTGGCGCTCCAGTGTCAGAAGGAGTTGGACCCACATCATCGAGGCGTAGACGACCTCAGGCGGGGGAGGGCCAAACGCAGCCAATCATCTGTGGAGGTCGCCCGGAAGCCGTGGCCTCTGTCCCAGGTCTCGCCCCTCTCCCCTCTGCACCAGTCAAGCCCCTCACCGAAGACGAGATCGGCCTCTACGTCCCTGATGGAGGACGTGAGGGCCGGACGCATCGAGACGCAGCGCCAGGCCCAGCGGCTGGCCGGGGTCTACGGCAACCGATCGAGACGTCGGCCCAACCCCCAGCCACACCCGGACGCCGCACAGCAACTGGTTCTTCTCTACCCAAACAGTCCTGCCTACCAGTATCGCCCCATCCTCCCATCATTCCCATCAGCTGGGTCCTCGCCGCTCAACCGTTACCCCTACCTGACGGACTATGTTGCCGTTTCTTCACTGGAGCGTTTCCCGCAGCCAAGGAGGCGGGACTATCTGACCACGGAAGGCCTATCGCGGCCGTCCTACTACCCACTAGGCCACGATTCGCCGTCTGCTTCACCAATCAGGAGGAGCCTCCGCCCCGGTGGCTCAGGCGGGTTGGCCAGAGTTTACCAGCAGGGAAGCAATGGGGGAAGGTTCTTGGGCATTGAGGCCGGCCATTACAGTGACGACTGCAGTTTCCTCCCAGGGCTACCGCGCCGCGTGGCGAGCCAACCAGATGTCAAGTTCGGTCTCTCAAGGAGTTCGAACCCCGCCTTTAACCCCGCCTCTGAGTTCCGGCCACTTGGTTACTACCCTCACCTGAACCGGCCAACCAGACCCACCTACCTCCCACTAAACTCCTCCCCTCTGCCACAACGCCCCACGTCGCTTTGCATGATCGGAGGCACGACAGGAAGCTACAGCGACTCGGACCCAGAGGTTTTCTACCCATATTACTGCCAACCACCCCCGCTGGGGAAGATGGCTCGGTCCGCTGGTCTGGCCAGGATGAGGTTTTCCTCTGGAAGCCTCCAACTAGACGAGGAGGAAGAGGAGGAGGAGGAAGATGATAGAGCAGCAAGGGAAAAGGCCAAAAAGGAAATGAGGAGTGAGGAGGAGAATAAAGTAAGAAGTGATAGAGAAGAGACGAAAGGTCTTCTGAAGATGACAGAGGTCACATTGTAGATTCGACCGGAGCACATTCACACCTCATGGATCAAATGTTCGGTCTTCGCCTTGTTCTAGTTTTCAGAAACTTAAAAATTAAATCCAGAACAAGCTGAACCAGCCTCAGCTTCGTCTCTAGAAGCTTTCAAGTTTTAAAGCCTGGGTCAATGTCAATGACTTATGACCTTCTGGACGTTGAAGGAAAACTAGTTTTGTGTTGGGTTCTGTGCTAGAAAACTGTGGTTTCTTCTTCTGCTCGGGGTCGAGTCTCGTTCACGTCAGTTTCTCATTTGAAACCATCCGTCACGGATACGTCTGGTGTCACGACTCCGGAGTTTGAAACTGAGATGTTTGGAAACGATGATGTTAAGACTTTGCTGTGAGGCTCCTATCACATAACCCCTCTGGTGAAAAAGCAGCTAGCAGTATAGAAAGCAAAATGGATAATCAACTACAAGTGGATCGGTGAAGCATCAGAACTAATGTGGTTGTTGTACGTACAGACAGAACTGGACCAGTAGAAAAAGCCTTTGATTTACCAGTGGACCCACGTTCCTTCCACTGGGAGGGCCGGGGGTTTCCCTGTTTGGAGCTGGGACATCTGGAGGGAACTCGATCCTGAGCTTCAGACGTCTGATCAGGATCCGTCTCTACTGGAAGTTTACCAGTCCAACTTCCAACTGGTGGAAGACGCAGGATGGACCATGAAGTCTTTTTAGTGTAAACTGATTATTCTCTTATTAATTTGAAGAATTGAATATGGAATTTAGAGTGTTCTGGCAGTGTGTGAACTTGATTAATGTGTTTGTTGATATTACAGCTGAAATCGTGAATAAATTATTCTGCAGAAGAAGAAAATACCTCATTCCTAATCTAGTCATGGGGAATGTTCTATGTTCGAATAACACAAATTAAAACTTTTCAAATAAGAGAAAGGAGTGAGATGAAAGCTTGTGAGTGGAAACAGAAAGATATTTTCTTGAGAAACACAAAGTTTTGAATCAAACTTAAATATTTATTCATAAAACTCTAAGTCCCGCTACAAAAAAAAGAACATTACTGTAAAATCGTACATCTTCCATACATTTCCCCCTCAACAAGCATTATTGTATCCCTTATGATATATAAAAAGTTTGATAGTGTCTTTGGTACAAACGGTCGGTAAAACCTTTATTTACAGCTCCCGTCACTTGTTAGGTGATAAAACATCAAGGATTAAGTTTTAAAATGTGGAAACTTTGAAATATTTAACGTATGAATCAATTGTATTTTAATCTTAAGAGATTTCCCCTCAAAGTTTGAATGTGTGTCAGATCTGAGCTGAATTCCAGAATCGAGGAGCTGTGAGTGAAAAGTTTTACCGAAGACAACAAAACAAAATGCGATATTGGCAGAGAATCTGTCTCAAGTGCTACCGAGCAAACACAAAGAAATATACAAGGTCCAGGCCGACACACTGGTCACGCAATGACAGGACGACAACCCCTCGTTACACGTCGTTAATCTGTGTGGAACAAAAACATCTCCACTACACAAAAAGTGACAACTTTTAGAAAACGACAGCATCGACAATTAAGGCACATGGCGGCAAATCAGGGCGTCGGGGGAGATTATTCATTGAGTTTGAGTTTGAATGAAGTCGGACTCAAGGCGCCGCCTCACTTTGCTTTCAAAACTTAAGCTTGAGAAGTGATTGGGGGGAAAAAATGAAAAAAAAAAGGCGGAAGAAAGAACCGGAGAAAGTTCTTGACCCTGAAAACGGGAAACGAGAACCAAAAGTCCGACCGACTCACAAATATCAGTTCATCCAAAGTGCAGCCGTCTTTCGATTCCGACGTGGGGGGGGGGGGAAGGTTCAACCAGCGACAGTGAAAAAAAATATATACATAATATATAGTGTATATATTACATTAGTAGTGTGTGTGTGTGTGTGTGTTGGTGTGTGTGTGTGTAGGTGTGTGTGTGTACAGCGAGGAGACATCGCACAGCAAATCTCCTTCGTATCCGATCATCCAGCAGCGTCACCGTACGGGGACAGTCTTCACTTCACGCTCGTCCTCCTCTCCGTCCCTCCTTCTCTCCTTCTCTCCGTCCCTCCTTCTCTCCGTCCCTCCGTCCTTCAGTTGGTCGTGAATCTGTCCGAGAGAAACGAGAGCGTCAGTGAACAAATGATCCGGAGGAGGAAGATTGTCTTTTTTAAAAACAACACAAGAGCCTGAACTTTCTCAGGTTTCTCCAGATCTGTCGGGCTTCTTCAAAAATTTTAATCGTTAGAAGTCATCTCGAGCTTCAGGGGATAAAAAAAAAAAAGGGTATTTTTTCTCTATTAACTGACGATGTATTGATAATGAAAATAATTGCCGGCTGCAGCCTCCAAGTTCCTCTTTGATGGAATAATACGAGCCTGCCCCAGTTCTCCTCCGGTTAATTAGGAAAGAAGAGAATCAAAGCACTTTGATGAAGAACAACTTTACAGCAAGAGGAGCTCAACGAATAATTAAAGTCTTGAACTACATGAGAGGCGACATGAGGTCGAGGCCCCGACACGAGGTCGACTCAACTATGAGCTTCACTTTCAATCAAGAGAACTTAAACGAAGACGACAAAAGAAATCTGACAAAATGAAGAAATCACAGAAGGAAACAGACAAAGTGAAACTAAAGAGTTGATTGGTTTAGAAAACGACCACAGACGTACTTCTGGTACCTGGCAATGATGTGTGTGACCATCCTGTCCGTGATGCCTGGACACACGTCCTCGGCCAATCGGATGTTGCGCTCCAGCTCCTCGATGGCGTGGCGCTGCTCGGAGTGCTCCTTGTGCTGCTGCTTCAACTGCACCAGAGAAACATCCAGAAGTGAAACATCCAGAAGTGAACCAGGGGAACCAGCTGCACCGCGTGATTCAGGGACATCGTTTGAATCAGGTTTTAAAACTATGACAAATTGTTCTTTTTCTCAAATCATATTTTTTTAAAGGGATAAATCTGCTTTTTTCTTCCCAAATGTTCTTTGCTTTAGTCCTGAAATGTTTTATTTCCGTTTTAAACAAGTTTATTGTTTCTAAATTTGTCTTTGACCAAAAGCTAAAATTATAATAATCTAATTTAAATGTTCTCATTCAACCTGATGCTGTTTGTGTCTCAGAAAATAAAACAAAGAGAGAAGTGCTTTACTTTATATTTATCTATCTGAGTGTCTGTTCACTGACCTCGGTGAAGACAGGAGAGATGACTGTGGTCAGACTGGTTGATTTACTCAACTGTTCCGGAACCTGATGAAGAGGAGGAGGAGGAGGAGAAGGAAGAGGAGGAGGAAGAGGAAGGAGGGAAATAAAGTATGTTTAACAATTCAATCAAGGCTATTTTTAAAACTGGCATGATTGAAAGCAGTTTCTACTTTGGGTTTTTGTGAAATTTAAAAACTTGTGGATATAGAAGATGTTATTTTATCATTAACATGTCGACGATGCTCTGATGCTCTTGTTGTCATGTTGTGATGTTCTGTTGTGATGTACTAGTTGTGTTGTTCTGATGTTCTGAAGTTGTGATGACTCGTGCACTGACCGTTCCGTTGAGAACCTTCCTGCCCTCGGTCTTCTTCTTACGAACGGTGGTGAAGGACCATTCAGGAGAATCACTGTTCTCCTTGTTACTGGACTCACTGCGCACACAGACACACACAGACACACACACACGTTACTCAGCGAACAAGATTCCGGCGATGAGAAGTTATTTTCCTCAACGGAAGTAATCTGATTACCTGTCGGAGTCGTCGGAGCTGCTGCCGCTGTGCCCCTCCTCCTTCCACCTCCTGTAGCTGTCAATCAACTCGCTGAGGTAGGACGTCTTCTTACAGTGTTTGATGATGAACTTGTGTTTGAGGAGCTCCTTCGCTGTGGGACGCTGCACACACACAGACACACAAACAGACACACACAGAGACACACACACAGAGACACACAATGTACAGGTCGTTAGTCGACTCACTTCACTATAATCAACTGAAAATACTTTTGTCAATGACCACGAGAATTTGTTGGAAATTAATTATTAAAAATTATTTCTGAATCGGTTTATATGTTGAGGAGCAGAAAATAAAAAAGGGAGAAAGAAGTGGAGCTATTTGTCCACCAGGGGGCGGCAAGATGCAACAGCAATTAAAACAGAATAGAGAAGTTGCTCCCAATGAAAAACACAGGTAATAAAATATTGTTTTTTTATTGTTTTTAACGAATAAAAAACTGTTAAAAAACCAAAAACTTAATAAATATACCTTTATCCAAAGCATTAACATTACAAAACTCTACAAACATTAAATATAAAGTAAAACATAAGAAATTAAAATAATATAAAGCGTTAAGAACGACTTGACATGCAAGTCTACGTGTTTGTTTGTTTGATAGTGTGTGTCTGTGTGTGTGTGTGTGTGTGTCTTACGAAGGTGGGGTCCTTGTTGAGACAGGCCTCTGTGAACTCTTTGAAGCTCTTGGAGAACTCTCCGGTGAGCGTCGGCGGTGGAGACTTGGGGATGTGGAACAGGACTCGCATCGGGTGCATGTCCGAGTTCGGGGGTTCACCTTTGGCGAGCTCGATGGCCGTGATGCCCAGCGACCAGATGTCGGCCTGGTAAGAGACACACAAAGACACACACAGACACACACACAGACACACACATAATAAATATAGGTCGAAATACAGAAGCAGCTTTTTCATTTATTTATGTTTTCTACTACTTATTTACACTTGTGTCATTTTGTGTCCTTTACAGTTTGGAACTGAGCTGCTTCAACTCGCAGGTGAACGCACCTGCAGTCAGGTGTGTGTCTTTTTTTTGTGTAACACCCACAAACCATATGTCAACCTGAACGCGCACACACAGAACAAAAGTAAACACAAAGACACACACACACTCTGGACTTCCACATGCACACAGTTTGAATGTCACGTCTTCTCAACTTGCTACAGCAACCATGTGTCGAGCCCAGGTTAACAGACGTGATCTCACACACATACACACACAGACTCACACAGACACACACAGACAGACACACACAGCAGTATCATGTTACAACAGGATGCTCGGTCGCTGTTTGACTGTTAACTCCAGTGGCTCCGACACTGTTACACGCTGAGCATATGGCAGCTTGTGCTCAGAGCACAGACACACAACACGACACAACACAACATGCATTTTCTTGCTGTCTTGTTTGTTCTTTATTCTACAAAGACAAACTTTCTGAAGCAGCGCCACACGTGGTCGCACTAAAACTCTACGGCATTAGAGCATTAAATTAAATATGAAATATAAATAAATGAAAACTGAAGCCACACACACACACACACACACACACAAACAGACATGAATCAAACCACATCAGGACATACCCTGTTTCCAAAGCACACAAAACCACACACACACACACACACACACAGACACAGGTGACGTCAGCTCATTATTTCATTTTATTTGTTGACTTTGTACTTGGGCGTCTTTCAGCTCTTTAACCACTGCGTTTACGTGTGTGTGTGTGTGTGTGTGTGTTTGTGTGTTTGACGACAGCAGCTGCAGCTCTGAGCGTAGACAACATCTCATTGTTCCACTGTTTGGATTTCATCTCTTTGTGGGACTCGACCCAAACAGAGAAAAGACGAGGGAATCCCTCAGAAACACAAAAGCAACTCGAGCTCAGAGATTTAAAAATAAAAACACACTTTGTTGTCGCGAGTTTCCTTTTTGTCGTCCGCCCAGTTTAGTTGTTTCTATGCAAATAGACGCAGGGAGGCTCTGGAAATAATGCAAATGACCTGGGGGGGGGGGGGGGGGGGGGGGGGTGACGACAGAGATCCACATGGCCGACGCCGTCAAGGCAACAGGCAAACACGAAGGGAAGCATGTTGAATCCAACATGTCAGAGACTCAAGGCCGAGTGTCGGATTTAGAAATATAAATCGTGTGTTGTGTGTCGTGTGTTGTGTGTTTTACAACCGACTGGAAGTTATTTCATCCACTTCCTTCCTGCTGCCGTCGAATCAGCCTCCACTCGCTGTCAGGAGGTCACCATCATGCTTAGTGCACGTGAACAGAAACTGTCCGTGTGCACGTGTCTGCAGAAACTGTCCTGTCACCGACATGAGTCTATCCAGATGGACGCACAGACGTTGTGTGTTTGTCCGTGTGCGCTTCTTGTCTCGGGTTCTTTTGCACAATGCAAAGTCTATTGACGTTGTGCAGCAGCGTGGGATCATGGGAGTTGTTGTCTTTACCACCGTTGCTGACGTGACTCGGGTGCAAATCAGGTGAATCCAGTGGAAGGAGCAAACCAAACAGCTGACTGGCTGAACTGGGAGTATCTCTTCGGTCATGCGTCATGTGAAGTTACAGCACAGACACACAAAAGCCACAGGGGAAGAGGATGTGGCACAACTGAGAGGCGAGTACACAAAACTTCCCGTCACCTTGAATAAAAGATCGGGGATCTGAACTGAGGGTGAAGGAGTTGTGATGATAAACAACCGACCTTGGAGTCGTAGGCGGACTGCTGGATGACCTCGGGGGCCATCCAGAAGGGCGTGCCCACGAAGGT
Organism: Pleuronectes platessa; assembly: GCF_947347685.1. Classification (NCBI taxonomy): domain Eukaryota; kingdom Metazoa; phylum Chordata; class Actinopteri; order Pleuronectiformes; family Pleuronectidae; genus Pleuronectes; species Pleuronectes platessa. The sequence continues at coordinate 2,499,357 of NC_070648.1, read as the reverse complement.
CTCCCTCTTGATCTGCGTGTCCGTCAGCTGGCCGGCCACGCCGAAGTCCGCCAGCTTCACCTGGCCGTGCTCCGACAGCAGCACGTTGGCGGCTGCGGAGAAATGACACAACGTCAGACCGGTGGAGAGAAACCCCTGAACATTTAGAAATGTGAAGTTTTAAATGTCAGTCACACCTTTGATGTCTCTGTGGATCTTCTTCTCTGAGTGCAGGTAGTCCAGACCCTTCAGGATCTCCTTCAACATGGTGGCGATCTGAGACTCGTCGAACGGACCCGCCCGCAGCTGCACACACACACACAAACACACACAGACACACACAGACACACACAAACACACACAGACACACCCAATGTGAATTTGTACCAGTTTTCCATTTTAAAGCTGCTGATTCATCGATCAAATGTTTCTGTTTTGCTATTTGTTTGTCTTATTTTCATTAATTTGTTGATTTATAAGGATGCAAATCTTTATTTATCACTTATTAAAAATCTACCAAACAGCAGAGTTGCACAATCTCATTCTTAATGTTTCAAACTAAACTGAGGGAATCATTTTATTTTCTAATTCATTATTACGATCAACGACTCCTGAAAAAAACTAATCCACTCGTGAGAAAATCATAAAAACTTAAACCAGGTGCTTTAATTTTGCATTTTACTGTCCCAGTTCAAATACAGTTTTCTGAATTTGAATCTTGTGATATCTGATTCAACACTCACCAAGTCCAGAGCTGAGCCTCCACCCAGATACTCCATGATGATCCATAGTTTACTGCCCTGAAGAGGAAAAGAACTCTCTTCATGTACAGATAATGTAATAAATGAATTAAAGGTGCTGTTCTCACATAATTTATCACAATCATCTTTAAATTAAAAAGGTATCCAGCGATGTTTTAATGAATCTAAACGCGTCCGGGCCTCACCTTCAGGTAGGAGCCGAAGTACTTGGTGATGTAGGGGCTGTCGCACTGACTGAGGACCGTGATCTCCTGCTGGATGTCCTCGATCTCGTCCTCCGCCTCCTCCAGGTCAATGGTCTTAATGGCAACAACGCTCTGAGTGCGGTTATCGATGCCTTTGAACACCTGCAGGACGAGGAAGAGGAGGAGGAAGAGGAGATTAAACACACACCAGTAAAGATTAAAATAAATAGGTAACAACTGGAACAATTAAATAAAAAGTGGAAGTTCGGCCGTACCTCTCCAAACGATCCTTTTCCGATTCGATCTAGTTTAGTGAACAACTCCTCAGGATCGATCTGGGAGCTCTGAGGAGAGGACGACAGACAAGAGGAATAAAGGGTTAAAAATGATATAATAATAGTTATAATATCTTAATTTAGCATTAGAATTAATAATAAAAACAAAACCCAACAGTACAACCTCTAAGTACAACATTAAATCATGTAGTTACTTTGAGTTTGAGTTCACAAAAGTCAAGTAAAGATTCTAAAGAGACGATAAAAATGTTTTCGTCCCATTCCCTGTGACTCTCGTTTTCTCACACACACACGCACACACACACACACATCACAGCCATGTTGTCACCACTGAGCTACACACACAGACACACTAAACTACACAGAAGGAAACAAGCATGACAGTTAAAGATAACAGGAACTGAACACACAGCTGCCTGAACCCGCGCACACACACACAACGCACACACACAACGCACGCACACACACAAACACACGTACACACACTGTTGCTGTAAAAGTCAAAAAGCTGAAACTTTACAGGATTAAAAGTCACAGTCAGAAACTTATTATGAACTTCACGTTTTTACACTTTGTGGTTTTTAGAGTTAATTATTTAATTTAGGGTTTTGGCTCTTTTTAGTCAGGTCCACGTCCCATCCACTAACATGGTGGAGGTGGGGTTTACGCGCTGCAGTGCAACCAGCCACCAGGGGGCGATGGTGAAAACTCTGCTTCACTTTCAGGAGCCAACATGTCGTTCATCTATATTTACAGTCTGTGGTTTGGACTGGAGAGAGTTTGAGGCCCTAAAAAGCACACACACACAGACCTCAGAGACACACAGAGACACACACAGACACACACAAGCTCCTAAAAGGTTTGGGAGAACATTTAATAAACACACTCCCACAGCAGTGTATGATATTCCTGTGATGCTGCTGCCTGAACTTCCTGTGTGAACTAAAAAAAGGAACAGGCACGCACACAAGAACACACACACAAGAACACACACACAAGAACACACACACACAGAGAGCGACCGCAGCGCTGCCACACCCTCTCAGCAAACACAGCAGTTACTGTCTAATGATACTTTTGACTTTCTCAGCAGGGAGACGGGAGGAGGAGGAGGGAGGAGGACGAGGGAGGAGGGCGAGGGAGGAGGAGGAGGGAGGAGGACGAGGGAGGAGGACGAGGGAGGAGGACGGAGCAGAGACAGAGACAGAGAAGACAGACAGCGTCTTCGTCTTCCTCGTGTTCGGCTCCTCTTCGTCATCATGAGGGTTTAGAGTTTCACGTCTGTCACGTGTTAGAAACCTCATCAACACGCTTCCAGACTTTTCTCCTGCTGTTCTCTCACGTGGACATTTTTACTAGAACCAGCTCCAGAAAAGTGTCCAGAGCAGTTGACTCACTCAGACATGTTGTGTTCTCACAGAACCTCCAGAACCTTTCGGGAACATAATCAAACTTCAGTGCAGTTCTGTCATCACAGTCCAACCGTCCAATGAGCATTCAGCTGAAATCTGGAAAAGAATTCACACATTTCTCCAGACGTGTCGCACAATTTAAAAATCACATGCCTCCCTCGTCACCTCGAGCCGGCGAGGAAGCTCCCAGACGAGCCACTGAGTTATCGATTGTGCGATGATGTAATAATCAACCATTGGGTTTCCCCCTGCAGGGCACGGGCGAGAGACAACTGACCCTCTGTCTGTCTCTCTCTCTCTCTCTCTCTCTCGCTCTCTCTCCAATCACAGCAGCATCTATTTTGGGATCCTCAGCTCCAGTTGTGTAGTTTTTACCTTCAAGCGTCACAAGTTGGAAAAACCTCTCTGTGATGTTGCTGAAAACATTTAATCATATTTTCTTATTATTATTAATATTCTTATTCTTCTTCTTCTTCCTTCCAGGTCACGATTTATCCCGAGAAGCATTTTCATATTTATGAAACGCTGATGATTATATGACGTAAATGAAACTTTCTGTGCAGAAACCGGATTCGAATGAGGAGCCGACACAAAAAGCCTGATTTCACTAAAACACACAAATTTAAATCATTTCATCTGTTAAATCAAATAACCTGAGGCACTGATCTAAACCAAAGGATTTGAACTTCCCTCAGCAGATCGAACAGGACAGAGCTTTGTGTTTAAATAAAAGGTATAAACGTGACGGACTGAGCTCTGAGGACGGATCAAGTCAAACTTTGACCTCTGCGTCTCAGTGTGGTGAAACAACAACAGTCAGAGACAAGGAAGTTAAATATTCCACAGCGGCTCAATCATTACAGAAACATGTGCGCCGCCGAGTCTCTGCAGGTAAATTCTGTTTGTTCAACACACGACCTGGGAATTTTTTAATTTCAGCTTATCGTCAGCTGCATTAGACGACGTTCAAGGGGGAGTTTGAGAAAATGCAAACAAACCCACCTTCCTGATTAAAGAGGGAGAAGGTGTTTGGTGTTAATGTTTAACCGAAGACAAAGTTCAGATACAAAAGAATCCAAACGAAGAGCAGAGAGAGAGTTGTTCACTAAAGTCAAGACACAGAACCCGAGAGAAAAATCAACCAAGCCCGACACACTTCCTGTTTTCTTGTGTCAGTTGTATATGATGTGATTTTTAAATGTGTCTGGGGACTTGGAGCTTCTCTTTCCTCCTCCTCCTCCTCCTCCTCCTCCTCCTCCTCCTCCTCCTCCTCCTCCTCCTCCTCCTCCTCCTCCTCCTCCTCCTCCTCCTCCTCCTCCTCCTCCTCCTCCTCCTCCACACATGTAACTGACTTCAGCTCTTCCCCCGGAGTCTTTGCAGATCCGGGATCGACGCTGCGGCCGCACCGTGAATCATTAACTAGATTGTTAGATAAACAACCGTTGATTGATTGATTGAACATTTTTGTCAGCGTCCCAAATGGCTCGGGTTTGGAACCCACACTCCAAAAAGCTCAAAAGATTAAACTAGATCCACTGTTGTAAGATTAGATAAAACCATCAGGACAGGTTCTCTGATCAAGGCTCATTACTGACGTTTCATGAGATTTAAATAAAAAGGGCGTAGCAGAGGTGAAAAGACACAAACACACACACACACACACACACACAGCTGGAGGTTAAGTGGTGATAAGGGAACAGAGGTGCTCAGAGGTAGAATCAGGCCAGAGCTTCACACAGAGGAAGAGAAGGAGCACAGACGGAGGCGGGGTCGGGTTTTAAAGGTCAGTGAACTCCTGCCGCTCCGTCTGACACGCAAACATTCAGCTGCTCAGGAGAAACTTGGACGACGCCACGGAAACTTTGTACCAGTGAGTGAGTAAGAGAGAGAGAGAGAGGGAGAGAGAGAGAGAGAGAGAGAGACACCCATGTTTTTACTCACTCAAGTGTGTGTCCAAAAATCCAGACAAAAACAGCACTGTGTATGTATGTATGAGTGTGTGTGTGTGTGTGTGTGTGTGTGTTAGAGGTCAAAGGTCACAGCTGCTGGGGGAGGAAGTACAAACACAGAATTTCCCTGAAAAATAAAGGACGCATCATGTGACTAAGTCGCTTTACATTTAAAAACACGACGTCACCGGTTGAGTTTTTTCATCATTAGAAACTCGTCCAATCAGAGTGAACGGTTCTGGTGGATCAGAGTGGATGTGAGTCTTTCATGGAGGTTGTGTCTCTGAGTCGGAAACAAAAAACTACTGAACAGACCCTGATTCCAAATGACAGGTTCACAGACTTCAGAGAGAAAACTAGTTTCATCATCTGAGAGAGAGAGAGAACTGAGCAAAACTATGAGATCTGACTGTCTGCGTGGACGGTAAAAACTTCATGGCACCAAGCAAATAGTGCTGCTGAACCACGCAGAGGGAGAAATGAATCCTCGGGGGGGTTCAGGTGCAGCAGCAGGAGATCAGGTGATTCACAGCTCATCAACTGCTGCGTTGTGAATCGTCCGGATCAACGTAGGAAACCTTGAATTGACTTGTTGTGAAATGAGCTTCTCTTGTGTCTTCATCTTTATCCAGGAGGGAAACGTGGGACTTTCTCCACTCGGACGTGATGTCGTGACGCGTTCTTCAAAACGTCGTCAAATTCAGCAGCTACTTGTGACACAGTCGAAAAGTTCACTCCACTGACTCGCTCACCATAAATCAACACACACACACAGACACACAGAGCAAGTGAAGATTTCAGGTTTCAGTCGGGCCCAGCCTGTGATTATGTCACGACAGGATTCCTGAGGAGCTGAGCAAGGTGCAGCCGTGAAAATCACAAAGAGCCGAGGACGAGGAGGACACTCCCCGGTGACGCCTGCCGATGGCCGCCCCACGATGTCAGAGCCGAGTCCACGGTTCAACACACAGAGCGCGGGAAAGTTTAGCCCGAAGCCGCTAAGTCGATCCCCGAGGGGAGTTGGAGTTTACCAGAGAGACAGGAAGTCAGGGTCAGAGGTCAGCTGACAGTATCTGCTCTAAAGCCAGAGGAGATTCAGCTTCTCATTTAAAGGGATTTCAGCTCCGAGACGTTTGAACCCTGATGTTGTTCTAAAAAACTTTATTCTGGGAAAGTTCCTAAAGTTTTTTCAAAATACAATTTAAATACAACAGGTTGTGTTTTGTGTTTAATTTGCTAGTAAAGTACTTTTACTCAATAAGAGTAGTTTCCACATTTGACGTGAATCTGTGTACAGATACCACGTCTTAATCTCGGTGCCTCCTGGACATCTTCCATTGGAGGTTTACCAGCGACCTGGGGGAAGAGTCAGAAGTCACTGGAGGGACTACATTTCCCATCAGGCTTAGGGACGACTCCGGATCAACCAGGAGGAGGTGGAGAGTGGGTCCGAGGGGGGTTCCTCAGCGAACACAGCAAAACAAAATGGATGCATGGATCAGAACATCCACCTCCAGTGTTTCTTTGTTGCCAAATGGACGTTCTACCAGAGAGCGAGCATCAAACCATCACGGGACTCTGACCCAACGATTACATCACGAGCAGCAATAAAAGGGTGCTTCAGTGAACCTGAGTGGGCGGAGCCATCGTCAGGGTTTTCCCGTACGAGACCTCATCAATCAGTTACACAATATAATTCTAATCGCAGATGAGTCCTATCAGCTGAGAGATGCTGAGTCATCGTCAGGTGACATCAAGAGGAAACAAGCGAACACCATCAACCTCCAGGGATCCATTTCCTGTTACTTGTCTTCAGTTAAGTTTCTCTATCGTCGACCTCTCTTGCAACAGACTCGTTTGTCTGCCTCCATGTTGAAACAGCTGCCGCCAGGTGTGTGTTGTTGTAACCAGCCTGTGATGTCACCACCCCCCCCCCCCCCCCCACCCTGCCGACACCCCGCCCACCTGGGACAAACAGAGCGAGCTGACAGCCAGTCCCACAGGTCGACACGCCTGAGAGCCGGACAAACAGGAGGCAGAGTGTTCGCCTCACACACCTTGTTCAGCGGCTCGGTCTATCGCCTGGTTTACCTCCAATCGACAAGCCTGGTCCCACACACACACATGTCATTTAAATCTGATGTTACACAGAGAGTGTGAGAGTCACATGCAGTTACACAACAACAGGAAGTCCAATAAAAAAAGATTATAAACCATGCTGAGCCACAATAACACAACACAGGTCACTGTCCCAGAGGCAGACACACACCCCGTACTGAGGGGGCACAGTCCTGCTATAGTCCGTATCATAAGTGGATCTAGATTATGAGCTAAAAATAAAGTTATAATACACAGTGAGTCACCAGGGGACACATGATAAGTAATTATAGGGTATAAATATCATAAGTATAGGAAAAAGAAGCATAAGTTATCATAAAGTCTGTGGCAGCAGAGGCCTCAAGTCACTATATCAATAACAGAGACATCTTATGAATATAAACACCATTATATCTCTGTCAACTCAGTGTAGAGCATCACCATCATCACATTATAATAATATAAGAATTTAATAAACACGACAGCTACATTATAATTCACTGATTTTGTCTTATGGGGCAAATCTTCAGAGAAATACAAATTAAAAGTCACATTTTAAAGCATTAAATTAATATTTAAGGGTTATTTTAGTGACATAAACACAGAGACATAACTGTAAATTCAACCTGCAGTGTCGTCCAGGGAGATCTGAACATCATTAAGTGTCATAAACTCAAACTGGAGCAGCACAGACACGTATCAGGTCACTATATAAACACAGATATAAACACTGTAAACTCACTAATAAGTCAGTATGAACAGCCTTAATCACATAATAAGCAACTATAGATTCACTATAGGGATATTTTAAGAGATTAAAACAACATATATTAACTTTAAAGTAAATATGGAGTCACACTTAAGTCATTTAATTAATAATATGAAATGTATTTAGAGGGATGAAACTTCTGTAACCTCACTGGGGAGTAGAAAAAGTACATTTGAAAAGAACTTTAGGTTTTTTATAAGACACATAAATAAAGTCACTGTTAAGTCTGATATGATATCCACATTATAAGCCACTGTAAATGTATTGTGATATTTTAAACTCACTGATGAATAGAAAAGTAACATTTTAGGTCAATTAGTTGATATCTAGCTTTTATTTATAATCATAAAGTCACTTTTAAGTCGGTGTGAAGATTTAAAATCTCATTTTAAGTCACTTAATTGATAAGGAAAGACATTTAAGTAATAGAAACACCATAAAGTCTCTATAAACTCACTGTGGAGTAGGAAAGGCCCATTTGAAGACCTTTACTTAATAATATAAGTATATTACAACACATTTAAACACCATAAAATCTCAATAAACTTAATTTGGAGTAAGAAGATCAAACTTGAAGTCACTTAATGAATAGTGTAGGTATATTATAATACATTTAAACACCACAAAATCCCTATAAGTTGAATAGAGAGTATAAACCCAAACTTTAAGTCAGTCCATTAATAGAATACGTGTATTTAAAGTCATATAAACACCATAAAAACAACTTTAACCTTCCAAACTCAAGTCTGAGTCAGAATAATGTTCGGATCTGAATCAAACCGAGAGTAAACGCAACGAGCTGAGCCCGAGGACAATATCCGGGAGTTCACAGAGTTTGGTTTTCAAGCAGCTGCTGGGAAACAGATGTGGAGCAGAAGGAGCCGAGCGGCCGAGACTCGAGCTGAGAATCCACCTCCTCACTCACCTGCATACCAGGAACCTCCATGGCCACTTCGTCCGAACGCCCTGTTCCTCCTCCACCTCCTCGTTCTCTCCTTCTGCCGCTGCTGCTCCTTCTCCTCCTCTGTCGCCTCCTCTTCTCCTTCTTCTCCTGTTAGTCCCACTTCGACCTGAACTCGAACGTGTCCCGCGACCAAAGAGACGAACACAGTTTGTTAACCTGGTGCGGTTCGAATCCGAGCGAGCAGCAGGAGGAGGTTTGTTTGTGTCAGAGGCCTCAGAGAAAAAGTGAGGAAATGAACCAACTACACACACAATCACACAACCGCATACACACTCTCACATACACGCACACACTGACAGAGTGTGTACTCACAAAAAGTGTCGAACGAACGAGGAAGACGACGAAGTGGTTACTGCCCCTTTAAAAGGAGGAGCCACCCACTGTTCCACTGCAGGAGGTTTTACTGCCCCCTGCTGTTCATAAACCGTCAGTGCATCAATCGATATATCTAGCAATGTTTAAAAAAGTTTGAAATTAATAAAAAAAAATAAGTGAAACTCGTTAAGTTCCTTTTTTATACTTTCATGTACATTAACAAAAGAGACCGAGTATACTCTTTAGATAATTCAGCAGTATTTTTACTGTAATAGTTATGATCATTATAATTCATATATCCATATAGCATAATTAATTAATTATTAGCATAATTTTGTATGTAATGAAAATTCAAATGAAATTAGACAATTTTCTTCGTGCTAAAACAATTTATTTTTTTAATTGGGGGGGTGAATCAATAAATGATTTGAACGTGCTGCCTTCACGTTCAACTTAGAAAATTCAAGATCTACACTTTGTGTTGTTTATGTACAAAACAGAACAAAATTGCCAAATAGAAATTAAAAATTCATGTTTTCAAAAATATATTTAGGCTCAGGTCGCCTTCAGGGGAAACTCGGAAACTCCACTATCCTGGATTCTACTGTATGAACAATTAAGTTCTGGTCCCCTGATGATAATTGTTTCCTACGGTCCGGGAATGCACCGTCAAGGTTCTGTGTGACGTCAGGCGGAAGTGGGGTGACAGGGGGCGGAGCCCGGCAGAAGATGGCGGCTCCTCGCTGCAGGTTCGACTTGTGCGGCGTCGTTTGCCTGCTCCTGACGTACTTCAGCGTGTTCTACGCGGACTACGTGGTGGTTCGGTATGTTCTCATCCCCACGTTCTCCGGCAGGTCGGTACTTTCCCTCTTCATGTCGTTAGAACCGTACAAACATGGCGCCCGCTGCTCCGCGTCCATTCATCTGACAGCAGCAGCCGGTTCTGGTTCCTGTTTGTTTGTTGTGTCTCCTGTTTGTTTGTTGAACCTCGTGTTTGAGACTCACGAGACTTCAGTTTGTTTACGAGCTTTAGAACCTGCGGCTTCTTCTTCTCTTCTTCTTGTTTACTGCTCATCTGCAGAGTACGGTGGCCCCCGAAGGGCACCTGACAACAACAACACGGGGAGTAAACAGAGCCACAACAACACAACTGATCAGAAAACACTTTGACAGGTCACAACAACACAACAGATCAAACTTTACTACAAATCAAAATACACAACAGAGCAAAACATAGAGTGACAGTTCACAAAAAACACAACAACAGATCAGAAAACACAGTAACAACACGATACAATAAAAAACACTGACAGGTCTCTCAAAACTCCACAACAAATCGATGTGTCTCTGTGATTCAAACTAAAACAGAACCGTGTGTGTCTGGGTCATTAAAGCTGCAGTTCTTCTGTCCCCCAGCGTGTGGTGCAGTCTCCATGGATCCGTGTTCAACCTGATTCTGCTGCTGCTGCTGGCCTGTCACTCAAAAGCCGTCCTCTCAGACCCTGGTCAGCAAAATGCCCATCAATATTTATATCTAATTATTTGTTTATGGGTTAACAAGAACGAATTTGAGCAGATATTTGGGGAAAAGCATGTTTGTGTTTCCCGTGTTCAGTTGTGCGTTTGTTGTTGTGCAGGTAAGGTGCCTCTTCCAGACACGGCCCTCGACTTCTCAGACCTGCGCTCGCAGTCGACTCGGATGAGCGAGCGGGTGAGTGACACGACACGTCTGTTATTAACAACCCTGTAATTATCTCCGCCTGTCACTGTGTTAAGAAGCTGTTCTCACCCGTGATCTGATCCCAGACCTGTTATCATCAGCTTCATGACACACGTGTTGCTCTGAACGTCTGGGAACACGTCACCGTCTGCTTAAGACCCTGTTGCTTTATTCTGACGTGTCTGTGGTTATTAAATGCACCTGCAGGGCTGTGAGGGCTGGACGGTGTGCAACCGCTGTGAAACCTACAGACCTCCCAGGGCGCACCACTGCCGCGTCTGTCAGAGGTGCATACGCCGCATGGACCATCACTGTCCCTGGTGAGAAGACGCCGTCCGACCTTGTGTCCCTCTCCTGGTTTCTTCATTCTTTAGTCACCTTCAACTTTCTCTCACCCGTTTCCTTTTTGTTTGTTTTTAGGATCAACAACTGTGTCGGGGAACTGAACCAAAAGTATTTCATCCAGTTTCTCTTCTACACCGGTGAGTGACTGTTTATGAACCGGTGGGTCGACGGCAGCTTTATGGCACAAACTCCAGAGACGTCTCCTCTAAACCACTAAACAACCAGACAAAACATTTAAGCATTTCTGAGAATAAACCCTGGCAGCTTCAGGGAGTATTTGTAAATGCAACCAAACAGTTATATTTGTTTAATAAGCGATAAAATAAATGTCCAACATTCAGGGCGTATCTAGAAAACACATTTTCATTAAATATATAAACATCGGATGACTTTTAGGCTCAGACGTTTCAGTTATTGTTATTATTATTAAAGCCAGCCTCAGCCCCAGCTGCTGATAAGGTGACTGTGGTTGTGTCTTCCTGCTCAGGCATGGCCTGCCTGTACTCCATGGTGCTGGTGGTGTCGGCCTGGGTCTGGCAGATCAGGAACGAGAGAGATGGCGACGCAGAGAGAGAAGGAGAGGAGACGCCGAGCAAACACCTGATCGTGTGAGTGTAACAGACGGGATTCCAAAATGAAAGTTCCAGCGAGAGAGAGACTGAATTATTCTCTGTTTTCTCTGCTCCTCAGCGCTCACTACATCATCCTGCTGGTGGAGTCGGTGCTGTTCGGTGTGTTTGTCATGGTTATCTTCTACGATCAGGTACACACACACACACACTCACACTCACACTCACACTCACACACACACACTCCCTCTCTGTGTGTGACTTCATCCCCCAGTAACCTCACTGTAATATCTCGTTTTGTTCCAGTTAATCTCGATTATCACGGACGAGACTCCGATAGAGCAGATGAAGAACAGACTGATGATCAAAGACAGAGGAGCCACATCTACCTCCTCTTCCTCCTCCTCCTCCTCCTCACAGCTGCCCCACCAGCCCCCACACACCCGCAAGCCCAAGATCGCTCTGCTGCGGGAGGTCTTCGGACGAGGTGGGTTCGTGTCCCTCGTCCACATCTCCTGCTCCGTCCAGGTGTTCACGACTTTAGAGGATCTCTGATTTCGATCTGTGTTCTCTCTCCAGGTTCAGTCTTCTTTTGGTTTCTTCCTCTCCACTCCAACCCTCCGTCCGTCGGGGGCGTGTCCTACTCGGCCCTGCCCGACTATGACGTCTGACCTCTGGTCTGTGAGAGAGGATGAGGAACAGATGGCGAGGAAGGTTCTCTGTGTGTGTGTGTGTGTGTTTACGTGTGAGAGTCAATTTGCTGCCTAACTACGATGTCTTATCTCTGGATCTGTGGTGACGAAGAGAAAGGTGGACGAAGGGGATGGAAACCGGGGATGAATGAAGAGAGAGAGTGAGTGTATCAGATGAATGTGTGTGTTTGTGTGTTTGTGGTTTCATCCCCAGGAAAAGAAAAGTTCCGCCTCAGACTCCAGACTCATGGAACTCTCTTTCCTGTCTTTCCTGTGATGGGGGAAGAGCATTGACGCTCCTTGTTCTGTCTCCAGCATTCTCTTCTCATGGAAACTTCTTCTTTTGAGATTCTCTCTGGGGTTTGACTGATGCCGGTTTAGCATCCTGGATATTTTTGACACTAAAACGTTTTTAACCACGCGTTTCCACTTCCTCCCGTTACAATACAAACACAAAATCTTGAAAACGGGCGCCACCATTTTGCCCCAATGAGTCTGAGTCTGTGCAGGAGGGAACGTGGAGTCATGGTTTTGAGGTCCCGCCCATACGCACTCTCAACCAATCGTGAGTCAGTCTCAGCTGTCAATCGTGACAGAAACCATTTTCCAAAAACATGATGTAATTGATCTAATTGTGAAAAATGGAATGTGTTTACAAAACAAGCTGCGACTTTGCAAAACTTTTGATGTAACTCTCTGAAACACAGTAGAAAATGTTATGATGACAAATTAGAAAAGAAATCCAGCGATACCTGCAATGGTTTATACAACTTACCACTAGGGGGACACTGAAAGCGGTACCAACATTCACAATCCACCATCTTCCTTCTACTGTTTACTTTTATCGTGCAGCGCCATCTATTGATGGTTCTGCTCACAACCGGTTCCAGGGCTTCTGAATGGAACCAGTTGAAGAACTGGTTAGGCGTAAAGTAAAGCTTTGCGGGAAAACAGGAAATCTTTGACTAGGAGGACCCCTAGTGGTAGGACGAGATTCTTTGGTGACGATTAACCTACTGATTTCTGGTTTTGATGCGATTTAACCCAAGTGTCAGTCCAACTCCAGCCAGTTTCTTTTTATGCGTGGTTACTGAATTCTGATTATGTTTACCAAAATTACAAAGAAATTATTTAAGTTTATTTATTTTTCTTGCACAGAATCAAATTCTGTTTTGTTTTTTGTTTACAACTCTACTTACCGTTCAGGTCGAGCTTTAAGAAATGACTCTGGATGCACTGATGTGGAGTTTTGAAGGTGATGGCAAATATTTTTAACAAGCTTTAACATTTTTGCCTGTAATCAGGGAAAACACGCACTGTTAACAGTTTTCTGTTAAATCTAAGTGAAGGGATGAATCTTAACTTATTTATTGTTTTACTTCTGTGGAAATTTCTCTATCAATAACTGTATTTTAATGTTACGGGTGGAGCTGCCTTTTGACGCTGATCTGGGTTTAAATAAATCCACTTCTTCTGGTTCTTGTCCCAACCACTAACATGGAGGAGGCAGGGTTGTATGACCTATACCGCAGCCTGCCTCTAGGGGGCAATCCAGATATTTTGGCTTCACTTTTATGTCGGCCGGTGTCACAAAGGCAGTTTCACCCGCGAGTGTGTTTTTATGAATGTGTGTATATAGATATTCTGAATTCGGTGTTTGACCTGAGTTGAACTGTTTATGATACACAAGGGAACTTTATGTTGCAGTGGGTTATATTAATATATTAATTTAAGTAAGTGTTGTGATGCTCCTTTTAAAAACAACAACTGCCAGTTGGGAAATGAAATCACACATTTCCTTATTTATGGACCAATATGACTTTTTTTTAAATATACTTTTAATGTTTATAAGGAAAATCAAATTCCTGATATTAACTAATGATCTATTTTAACACATACTTACCACATAAAAATCATTTGTCCTCTGGTCTCTCAACAAACAAACTTTAAGCTCTGTGAGATGTTGGCAGTGGTTCTAAGAAGTCCTGTAAAACTGCATTCACACGCTGAGTACACTGGCTGATATTCCACTGCGTGTAAAGCAGCTAGCTATGCAGTCAAGTGAGCTTCTGAGGGTGAAGCTCCTGATCTCAGAGCTGGCGGCAAAAATAGCTAAAAACTCGTTGGACGAGAAGCCCTTCAGAGGACACGGTGTTCCCGGCAGCCTTTGTCGAGAGTCCAGTTCTCTATCTGTTCCCCGTCTCACTCGCGATGTGAATGCATGTTTTCGTTTGCCGAGGCTTGGTGGGACAAAATGTCCTCCGGGCTCAGAGGCCTCACGTCTTTCACAGTGTTTAAATCAGGCTGTAGAGCTGGAGCGGGACCTCGAGGGTTGAAGGGGCGGAGCATGTTGCTTCTCTGTTGTACATAAGAAGGTTCATATTTTATATTGACGATGTGAGATTCTCCTGAGGGGAAAATGTTACTGAACTCCGAGCTCTGTGGGAACTGTTGGTTTTTCTATCACAATTTGAGTAAAAACAATGTCATGAAATGTTTTTGTGAATTAAAGAGAGAGGAGGGGAAGTTAAGTTCAGTCCAGTTTCAAACTGAATGTGTTCTGTCCAGGTGTGTGTTATCTATCAGGGGACTGGCTTGCTTGTTTGGTTCTGTTGACAAAATGCAGTCGATATTTATGTTGTTTGTATCAAAGGGGTGCGCTTGTTTCGCTTTGTCCACATCGGTGCGGCTGCTTCCTGAACCACTGATCCGATCTCTCGAATAGTTTGCGTGTCGCAGGAACAGTTCGTAAACAGCTGATCCTGCACAGACGCTGCACTATTCATTTAATATCCAACAATGTTATCTTGCCGACTGTTTAAGGAAGCAAAACAAGCGCACCCCATTTGCTGTTTTACTTGACAGCGGGATGGAATGTGTGAACAAAACAAAGAGGGCACGAAACAAACCCCTCAGCCACCAGCCAACACTTGACTTGCTTCTCCCACGCTGTTTGAAACGCCTTCTCAGAATCAATCAGGTTATTGAGACAACTATGAATGTTCATGTTTTCCACACTCAGCTTTGTCTCCTGAGGAACTTTCCTCAGCCGGTTAAACTTGACACTTGTTGGCTGATTGGTCGAACAGGTTAGTCCTGCCCTGCGAGCAAAACCTACAGAGAATTTGATATCATGTGGCTTCATGATGGAACAAGTTTACAATCTACAAACCGTGACCTGTGTATTATTCCTATTGACATGCTGCTCCTGCTCGTTCAACCAGAAGTAAACTGATGTCTTTTCAACTACTCTCCGACTTTTTGTCCTTTTTTTTAAGTATTGCGAGTGCTTCAGAGTCTTTCTTGATTTTAAAGATTACGCCTTGGGGGATATTTAACAAACAAACAACAACAAGAGTACAAATAAATTTTTTTTTATTTACAAGGTACAATCTTTAAAGACTTTACAATCAACCCCCCCCCCCCCCCCCCTCCGACCACAGTGTCCGTATTAAGAAATTAGTGACTCCCGTCAACCAGGAGCTGTCTTATATGTCTTAGGGGAGATTCAAAGACAAACTATATAAGTCAACAATGTTTATTTTAAAAGGCAACAGCAGCTAAATCAATCCACAGTTACAAGCTTACACGGTTATTCAATTCAAAACTCAGACACCTGAGACCAGTGTAACAAATTAATGACTCCCGTGGATTAGTGACCACACTGAATCAGCAGGGGTCACCGGTGGCTGTAATTTCCAGTTACACCTTCCCCAGTAACGTCAGATTGGTGCTGGGTGGCAATCCAAGTTTCACCAGTTCGTCTTTAAACTGTAGGAGAAAACAGAGCGATGCTGAGATATGATCATATTTGTCTTAGATGTGATGGTGTGTGTGTCGGGAAGACACCGACCTGCTGTAGGACCGTACTCCTGATGTCTTCCTCAGTCAGATTCACCACAGAGATAATCCTTGCTGTCAAGCGAATGACAACTAGAAGGACAGTGAATCAACAGGTCAGGGCCAAAACAGCTGGTTTACTCTCATGCTACTATACACAACATGAATCACGTCTTAATTAAATTAATAACACAGTCCAATCGTCAAAAGAAAAACATATTTTAGAAGGCACATATTTTCTGCAGGGCCCGGCCAACCTGATTGTTTCCTGAAAGTAGGAATGAGGAGTGGAGCCAGAAGTTCTTTCACACAGTATCAACAGTATTGAGTTCTATGGTTATATCTGTGCCAGGACTGGGCCAACGTTTCCTTTCTCACACACTATTTACAGTGTAGTTAGTGGTGTAGTGATAGAGTGAATGGTAGTGTACTTTGTTGGGACGATGGCGTAGGTCCCTCTGTAGTTGGTTCAGCGCTTGGTGATGTATCTGTCGGAAAGATAAAATACGAGCCGTGCTCAACCTTTACCTGCTTATGAACTGAGCAGTGTAATTTGAGTCGTGAACAGATGAAGGAGGATGTATCTCACCGTTTCCAACACTGACGATGACACATCGCTGCTCAGAGTGATACTTTGTTGAACTGAGGAAAAGAATCAAACACAATTAAACCAAATAATCATCCTTTAGAGAACACTTCAGCTTCCCTTCATCAAATTAAAGAAATGTTTGCTTGTACTTGAAGAAGTACTGACTTGGAAAGTGCTTGGACGATGAAGCAGATGGGTTGACTCTCTCCCTCTTCGCTCTGAGACGGCGTCCAGCTCAGGGTAAACTGACCTGGTCCTGATCTGGTCTGGTTCACGTTGTGGGGCCCGCTGACCAGTAGCTCAGAGACCCTTTAACAAGCGGCAGAAGAACATGATCTTGAAACTCAGAGGAGGTGGAGTTTATGACATGTACTTCAACCAGCCACCAGGGGCGATCAAGATGCTATGGCTTTTACTTTTGGGAGCTGTCACATCCTACATCTTTATTTACAGTCGGGTTTAAATTTGATTTGAGCTAAAATGACATACCCAAAAAGTTATATTATTATAAATTCATGATCTTTCACTCTTTGAAAAAATAATTAAGGTTTTTTTAAACTTTTCAAGACATGCAGACACCCTGGTTAGCTTTCCTGGCTAACCAGCTCGCTACCTGCTGTTGTCACCTCCTCCATGAGGATCAAGTTCCTCGCTCGAGTCAAACAAAGTCTCTCCACTGGTTCGAAACCAGAGTTTCTGGACATGAGGTTCAATCCCAGAAGGTTCTGTCCAAATGTCTAAAGAGGATTTTGATTTTCCTTTTACTCACGTGGAGTAAGTTGCAGCTGCTTTAATGCTGATGTCCAGGGTCTGATTGACGGGGGTGTAAAGTCGAGCTCTGTTGGCCGGTGTTGGAGGCAGGAACGTGGGCAAATAGAGTCCCTCTGTGCAGGATGGCACCGCAGGATCCACTGGACACACAAAATCAAACTTCTTGAAGGATGCTTTAAAATCGCCCTGGCTTAGTAACTTCAGTAGGACTAAACAAGTGATAGAAATAGAGAAAGAAACCACAAATCTCTGGTGAGCCAATGGCATTGGTTGCACTTCCATATATGAAAAGTACCAAAAATATCTGTGTAGAGATTTTAAAACATTCTAGTCCATTGACAAAACATCAGCCATCGCTGTGCCACCAAGACAAGTTCATAAAACTCCCTCTGACCACCGGTACTAAGGGGTCAGACTGTTCACTAAAGTCAAAGCTACAAAACAGGCCGTGGACAGCCAGTTAGCATGCTAGCTTCGGTAAAACCAAACAGGCGAGGGACATAAAAGCAACACAAGAGATAACATTGGTGTTAGCGGTAATGCTAGCTATGTAGCAGGGTCTACACACATATTGGCAGTTCTGGGCAGACACAGCTGAGGTTGACGGGAGAAGTAGTGTTGAAAGTTCTGTTGATATTTTGCCGTTTACCAAACAAATTGGAAAACCACCAGATGGTGGTGCTATAGCCGATGTGAATGTTCCTTATGAGTTTCAAGGGACCCTTCCAATATTTGTTGAGACATTTTAAGCTAAACCTTTAATGTGAAGCTCAAAGGTCATTAGGGTTCATCCTCTGGATCATGGTTATCGTGGATCCAGTGGTTGCCAACGTTCCAAGAAATGTATTTTTAATTCTCAGGCTGTCAAGTCAATAAATCTCACCCTGTAGAACAAATTGGACGGGTATTTTGCTGATAGCGTTGTTTGTAGTTATGTTCGTCTGCCCTTCTTTGCCTTGATTCAGGGTGATCGTCTGTCTTGGAAAGTCCTCCATCACCAGCTGGACTGCGTACGGACCTTCATCACTGCTGTTGGTGGCGCTGAATGACAGAGTACACGACTGCAAAAGGATCATGTACAAATTGTAACGAGGTCACCAGTCTCCGTGTTTATAAGATATAAAAGAGAATCCCTGTTGGAGACTCACCGGTGAGAGGCGGAGGACAGACGCTGGCGTGCAGGGGTTACACTCTGACAGTGATGTGTTTCCATACCTACATTTGACCTCGTCTCCGTCAGGGTCAAAGGCCAACAGGTTGAAATCTCTCTGACAGTTTGAAGGAACTCTGGAAGAGAGACATACGCCACTTTACTCCTGCATTAAAATCTGTGTTGTCTCCAGATTATATCTAGAAATTATTATGTGTAGGCGTGAGGAGGTTACCTCACAACTGGCAGGATGGTGGTCTGAGGGGACGCGTTGGCCCTGCTGGTGTCGGAACGGATCCTCAGATCGACCAGCGTCACGGCTCTCCATCTTACAATGCCATTTCTGATGTTATTTATCCAGTTACCACTGTTCAACCTTCAATGGGAGTTGAGTTTAAGTAAGTTTCAAATGCACAGACCCTGAGTGTACCTCGTTTGTGCAAATACCAAAGCCCCAGCATGAAGAGTATTAACTAATCCAGGGGTCTTCAACGTTTTTCAGGCCAAGGACCCCCAAACTGGTGGAGAGATGGAGCAGGGACCCCCTACTAGATATATTGTATAAAATTGTGTTTTATATTAAACTGGGCCTAGTGCCATTTATAAACATAGCTACCCTGTTATTGTGCATTCAATACTAAGTTATTCAAATATAAAACGGGTTCATATATTCATGTTTTTAATTTAAACATGTGCACGGCACAGGGTGGCCATGCCACTGCCATTTCTAAACATACATCTTGCATACAACACTGAGCTATTAAAGTAATTCACAGATTCATGTTTTTATTTTAAACATACATGTAGAAGAGACAGTGAATCCTCAGGCCATCTGTGGATGGCACACATACTCCCACATTAGTGAAATGTCGGACCCTGATGAGTAGCTCACAACTTATATAATCTTGGACGGATGGAGGTTGTCAGGCAGAGGGTCAAATTAGCCTCTCAATATGTTGGATGCCTGTTAATGTGTATTTAAAGAAATCTAAATTTGTGGAAACAAATTGGTTAGAAAATACATAAAAAATTAGAAAAAAATTTAAAAAATTGTCTAATCAACCAAACATTTCGCGACCCCCCTGCCGTACCTCCGCGGACCCCCTGTTGAAGACCTCTGAACTAATCAATGGATTGCTGGAAGATCATGTTTTTGGTTCGTCATTAGTTCAGGTTAGAGGTCATTAGAAATAAACTCTCCTGTGTTGAAGTGTGGCGTTTGTTTCTTTTGGGAGGCTTATCTACATTTTGTCAAATTTCTCCTTTATTTCTTAAAGTGTCATGTTGCACTTACCACAGCTGAAAGGCACCGCTGTCGGGAACCTGCCGAGTCATGACTCCCTCATCCTGGAGCCAGTCTCCGCTCCTCTCCTGGGAAACTCTGTTCAGTGTCAAAGAACTCTGATTCCCACAGTTGCCCCTGAAGCACCTCCACGTGTCGCCGCCTCCCAAGTGGAAGTTTCTCTTATAGCGAAGGACGACCTGTAACGTTACAGCAAAGACCATCGTGATTCTAATAAGATGTGATCTACCTTGATAACAGGATCATCATCACATTGGCCAAAGCTCCACACAGAGACAACAAGAACCAATGTGATTTACTTTTTTCCCTTTATTATTCAGTATTGCCCAATATGTTTGATTATTCGTATTCATATCAATATTTACTTAGACTAATGCACAATAGGCGTCTGACACAACCTGCTCCATTTCCTTGTATTTTAGTTTGTAGAATCCACTTTGTTGAATTGTTCTTAGGAGCTATAACTTCTTTAAATACAGCATTGAACGCATTTTCTAACCTTTAAGAAATATTGATCCCACTTTTTAAGTTCTGCCGTTTTCCATTTAGCCCCACTTTTCTGCATTTGTTACTGAAATCGTTCAAACATCTAATTTCTAAAGATGAATCTATTATTTGAAAGAGAAACTTTACGCACCGTGACCGATCCATCTGGGCTGCGGTCTTTTGGGTAGAAGGTCATGACAGTTCCAGTAAAATGAGATGTCTGGGAGCTGCCCAGCAGCAGCAGCAGCAGCAGCAGAGACAGCGACATGGTGCAAGTGTTGGTCGCTCTGCTCAAACACAGTGATTAACAAGCCAAGCAGGAAATGTTCTGGAATGAGGAAACATCCTTGTAGACAAAGGGTCAAGTGTGATCAATATTTTTACCGATAAACAGGTGGTAAAACAGTTTGTACTTCTTACCCTGGTAGAGTAGAAGTACGACACTGTTGTTGTAACTCTGTGTAAGTGAATGAGGAGGCGGAGCTGAGGTTAAACAAATGATTTTTTAATGAAACAAACATTAGCATCTATAACCTGGGATTCTGTAACTGTCACGTACAACATGAGTATAATTCTGTAAAATGTGCAGAATGTAGAGTCGTTGGATTTACTTATTTAAACCCAGAACCTGGTCCATGTCTTTAGCAACAAGGAAATGTTATTTTGTAATTCTGGTTTTAGTCTATGACCTTTTAAAGGTTTAATATAATCTATATTTTCACAAAACTACGTTACGGTCGTGTTTGGTGGCCGGAAAAAAACACGTCATCAGCAGGTGAGCTTCCAGAGACAGGTCAAGCAACAGACTGATAGAAATATGATTTATGATCTAAAACATAACTTTTTTTTAAACTGTAGTGATGATCGTTTAAAGTTTAAACACTGGAAAGAAATTTTAACATTTACAGTTCAATCAATGTCAAAGAGGGCAATCCCATTTGTTAATGAAGATCAGGAGACATCATTAAAAGACCAAGAACAGCGACTGAATGGACATTGATAAAAACAAAACCCAGTTTCCCCAGTTAAACCTTTAGATTAAAATAAAAATTTCTTAGATTTCGTGCACGAGTGGATTAGTGACCACACTGAATCAGCAGGGGTCACCGGTGGCTGTAATTTCCAGTTACACCTTCCCCAGTAACGTCAGATTGGTGCTGGATGGCAATCCAAGTTTCACCAGTTCGTTTTGAAGCTGTAGGAGAAAACAGAGCGATGCTGAGATATGATCATATTTGTCTTAGATGTGATGGTGTGTGTGTCAGGACATTAACTTGAGTAGAGTAACTGAGGACTTGTACTTTCTAAATTAAGGTCTGCTCTTAATATACAGTGCATGCTTGAAACAAATTAAATATCTACTCTTCAGCTTCTTGGTGGAAACAGGATCAGGAAGAAGGTAAAACAAATGAAAACTGGAACAGTGACATATTTGAAGCTGCTGTGTGATATGTGATGCTCTGACAGGATGTGTGGTTTGGATAGGAAGACACCGACCTGCTGCAGGACCGTACTCCTGATGTCTTCCTCAGTCAGATTCACCACAGAGGTAATCCTCGCCGTCAAGCGAATGACAACTAGAAAGACAGTGAATCCACAGGTCAGGCCAAAACAGCTGGTTTACTCTTTGGCTACTATACACAACATGAATCACGTCTTAATTAAATTAACAACACAGTCCAATCGTCAAAAGAAAAACATATTTTAGATGCCACATATTTTCTGTAGGGCCCGGCCAACCTGATTGTTTCCTGTGGAGCAAGAAGTTCTTTCACACAGTATCAACAGTATTGAGTTCTATGGTTGTATCTGTGCCAAGACTGGGCCAAGGTTTCCATTCTCACACACTATTTACAGTGTAGTTAGTGGTGTAGTGATAGAGTGAATAGTAGTCGTACTTTGTTGAGACGATGGCGTAGGTCCCGCTGATGTCATAGGTCCCACTGTTGTCGTAGGTCCCACTGTTGTCGTAGGTCCCACTGTTGTCGTAGGTCCCACTGTTGTCTTAGTGCCCGCTGATGTCGTAGGTCCCACTGATGTCGTAGGTCCCGCTGATGGCGTAGGTCCCTCTGTAGTTGGTTCAGCGCTTGGTGATGTATCTGTCGGAAAGATAAAAAACGAGCCGTGCTCAACCTTTACCTGCGTATGAACTGAGCAGTGTAATTTGAGTCGTGAACAGACGAAGGAGGTTGTATCTCACCGTTTCCAACACTGACGATGACACATCGCTGCTCAGAGTGATACTTTGTTGAACTGAGGAAAAGAATCAAACACAATTAAACCAAATAATCACCCTTTAGAGAACACTTCAGCTTCCCTTCATCAAATTAAAAAAATGTTTGCTTGCACTTGAAGAAGTACTGACTTGGAAAGTGCTTGGACGATGAAGCAGATGGGTTGACTCTCTCCCTCTTCGCTCTGAGACGGCGTCCAGCTCAGGGTAAACTGACCTGGTCCTGATCTGGTCTGGTTCACGTTGTGGGGCCCGCTGACCAGTAGCTCAGAGACCCTTTAACAAGCGGCAGAAGAACATGATCTTGAAACTCGGAGGAGGTGGAGTTTATGACCTGTACTTCAACCAGCCACCAGGGGCGATCAAGATGCTATGGCTTTTACTTTTGGGAGCTGTCACATCCTACATCTTTATTTAGAGTCGGGTTTAAATTAGATTTTAGCTAAAATGACATACCCAAAAAGTTATATTATTATAAATTCATGATCTTTCACTCTTTGAAAAAAGAATTAAGTTTTTTTTAAACTTTTCAAGACATGCAGACACCCTGGTTAGCATTCCTGGCTAACTAGCTCGCTACCTGCTGTTGTCACCTCCTCCATGAAGATCAAGTTCCCCGCTCGAGTCAAACAAGTCTCTCCACTGGTTCGAATCCAGAGTTTCTGGACATGAGGTTCAATCCCAGAAGGTTCTGTCCAAATGTCTAAAGAGGATTTTGATTTTCCTTTTACTCACGTGGAGTAAGTTGCAGCTGCTTTAATGCTGATGTCCAGGGTCTGATTGACGGGGGTGTAAAGTCGAGCTCTGTTGGCCGGTGTTGGAGGCAGGAACGTGGGCAAATAGAGTCCCTCTGTGCAGGATGGCACCGCAGGATCCACTGGACACACAAAATCAAACTTCTTGAAGGATGCTTTAAAATCGCCCTAACTTAGTAACTTCAGTAGGACTAAACA
This sequence comes from Pleuronectes platessa, assembly GCF_947347685.1. Lineage (NCBI taxonomy): Eukaryota > Metazoa > Chordata > Actinopteri > Pleuronectiformes > Pleuronectidae > Pleuronectes > Pleuronectes platessa. The sequence continues at coordinate 2,475,979 of NC_070648.1, read as the reverse complement.
AATGATAGAAATGGAGAAAGAAACCACAAATCTCTGGTGAGCCAATGGCATTGGTTGCACTGCCATATATGAAAAGTACCAAAAATATCTGTGTAGAGATTTTAAAACATTCTAGTCCATTGACAAAACATCAGCCATCGCTGTGCCACCAAGACAAGTTCATAAAACTCCCTCTGACCACCGCTACTAATGGGTCAGACAATTCGCTAAAGTCAAAGCTACAAAACAGGCCGTGGACAGCCAGTTAGCATGCTAACTTTCGGTAAAACCAAACAGGCAATAGACATAAAAGCAACACAAGAGATAACATTGGTGTTGTTGGTGGTGTTAGCGGTAATGCTAGCTATGTAGCAGGGTCTACAGACACATTGGCAGTTCTGGGCAGACACAGCTGAGGTTGACGGGAGAAGTAGTGTTGAAAGGTCTGATGATATTTAGCCGTATGCCAAACAAATTGGAGGTGAATTAGGGTTCAGCCTCTGGATCATGGTTATCGTGGATCCAGTGGTTGCCAACGTTGCCAGGAATTTCTTTCTAATTCTCAGGCTGTCAAATCAATAAATCTCACCCTGTAGAACAAATTGGACAGGTATTTTGCTGATAGCGTTGTTTGTAGTTATGTTCGTCTGCCCTTCTTCGCCTTGATTCAGGGTGATCGTCTGTCTTGGAAAGTCCTCCATCACCAGCTGGACTGCGTACGGACCTTCATCACTGCTGTTGGTGGCGCTGAATGACAGAGTACACGACTGCAAAAGGATCATGTACAAATTGTAACAAGGTCACCAGTCTCTGTATTTATAAGATATATAAGAGAATCCCTGTTGGAGACTCACCGGTGAGAGGCGGAGGACAGACGCTGGCGTGCAGGGGTTACACTCTGACAGTGATGTGTTTCCATACCTACATTTGACCTCGTCTCCGTCAGGGTCAAACGCCAACAGGTTGAAATCTCTCTGACAGTTTGAAGGAACTCTGGGAGAGAGACATACGCCACTTTACTCCTGCATAAAAAAATGTGTGTTGTCTCCAGATTATATCTTCAAATGATTATGTGTAGGCGTGAGGAGGTTACCTCACAACTGGCAGGAAGGTGGTCTGAGGGGACGCGTTTGCCCTGCTGGTGTCGGAACGGATCCTCAGATCGACCAGCGTCACGGCTCTCCATCTTACAATGCCATTTCTGATGTTATTTATCCAGTTACCACTGTTCAACCTTCAATGGGAGTTGAGTTTAAGTCAGTTTTCAATGCAGAGACCCTGAGTGTACCTCGTTTGTGCAAATACCAAAGCCCCAGCATGAAGAGTATTAACTAATCAATCGATTGCCGGAAGATCATGTTTTTAGTTCGTCAGTAGTTCAGGTTAGAGGTCATTAGAAATAAACTCTCCTGTGTTGAAGTCCGGCGTTGTTACTTTTGGGAGGCTTATCTACATTTTGTCAAATTTCTCCTTTATTTTTTACAGTGTCATGTTGCACTTACCACAGCTGAAAAGCACCGCTGTCGGGAACCTGCCGAGTCATGACTCCCTCATCCTGGAGCCAGTCTCCGCTGCTCTCCTGGGATACTCTGTTCAGTGTCAAAGAACTCTGATTCCCACAGTTGCCCCTGAAGCACCTCCACGTGTCGCTGCCTCCCGAGTGGAAGTTTATCTTATAGCGAAGGACGACCTGTAACGTTACAGCAAAGACCATCGTGATTCTAATAAGATGTGATCTACCTGGACAACAGGATAATCATCACATGGGCCAAAGCTACATACAGAGACAACAAGAACCAATGTGATTTACTTTTTTCCCTTTATTGTTCAGTATTTTGCACAGTATGTTTGATTATTCGTAATCATATAAATACTCTCTTATACTAATGCACAATAGGCGTCTGACTCAACCTGCTCCATTTCCTTGTATTTTAGTTTGTAGAATCCACGTTGTTGCATTGTTCTTAGGAGCTATAACGTTTTTAAATACAGCATTGAACGCATTTTCTAGCCTTTAAAAAATATTGATCCCATTTATAAGATCTGCCGTTTTCCCTTTAGCCCCACTTTTCTGCATTTGTTACAGAAATCGTTCAAACATCTAATTTCTAAAGATGATCTATTATTTGAAAGAGAAACCTTACGCACCGTGACCGATCCATCTGGGCTGCGGTCTTTTGGGTAGAAGGTCATGACAGTTCCACTAAAATGAGCTGTCCGGGAGCTGCCCAGCAGCAGCAGCAGCAGCAGCAGAGACAGCAACATGGTGCAAGTGTTGGTCGCTCTGCCCAAACACAGTGATTAAATACCAACACTGTGGATACTTGATGCCACATCCAACAAGCTAAGCAGGAAATTTTCTGGAATGAGGAAACGTCCTTGTGTTGCTTTAAAAAAATCATTATAAGAATAGATAAATGGTCGTGTGTGATGAATATTTTAACCCGTAAACAGTTGGTAAAACAGTTTATAGTTCTAACCCTGGTAAAGTAGAAGTACGACACTGTTGTTAGAACTTTGTGTAAGTGAATGAGGAGGCGGAGCTGAGGTTAAACAAATTATGTTTTAATATATCAAACATTTAGTATCTATAACCTGGGATTTTACTCACGTATAACATGAGTAAAATTCTGTAAAATGTGCAGCATGTAGAGTTGTTGGATTTACTTAATTAAACCCAGGCCCTGGCCCATGTCTTCACCAACAAGGAAATGTTATTATATAACAATAATAATTCCTTGTTGCATAATTCCGGCCACCAACAACAACCGTCGTGTTGTTGTATGTAGCCTGGGGGAAAAAACAGTCAGCAGCTGAGCTTTTTTAAGTCAGCTCTATCAGCCCATCCTCCAATCACCTGCCTGAAACACAGACACAGGAAAACACAAGGCAAGGGGAAAGGCACCACCCCTAGGCAGGGAGGGAGAACTACACATACGCATACACCCACTATGACCCAGAGTGATAAGGGTATAAGAAAGAACCACATCGACCTCTGACCTCTTCTTTTAGTCACTGGTTATTTCCTTAAAATGTATTTATATTTTTCTCCAAATATTAGGACTTTTTCCTCATTAAATTTGAAAGTTATTCTCATATTATAATCGTTTTATTTCTTATTTAATTAACCCCCCCACCCCATGATTTTATGATTTGTTTTTCGCTTATTGAAATAAAATTTTATAATCATAATGTATATTTTGTATATTTTAAAGATTTATCCTCATAATATTATGATTTTTCGCATCAAACACTGATTTAAGGTTTGAGTAAAGAGAGTGTGAGTAGCGAGGACCGAAGGAGGCTGTGAAGTGTCCTAATCCTGTTTCCTTGACGGCGAAGGAGCAGAAACTTCCGGTGAAGGAAGCTCTGTGTGGGAAGAGGAACCATAGGTGGAACGGGACCCGCCCACCCTCGCCGAGCTGTGTGATTGGAGGAGCGCGCTGTCCGACAGAGCTCGGTCATGTGACTGGTTGTTTGCTTCACTTCCTGTTTCGCTGTGTCAGTCTCGGACCCTCCGGAAAGTCTCCGTGTCTCCGGCTCCTTGGCGGCTCCTCCGACAATCTGCAGCGGGGTCCCTGAGCTTCCTCCGCCGCCGGAGACACTCTTCCTGCGGGGCTGCGACGGGGCCGAGTTCCGGGGCCAGTGATGGCGGACGGGGAACGGTCGCCGCTCCTGTCCGAGCAGCACGACGGCACCAACGGCTTCTCTCCCGGGGGCAGCGCGCACGGACATCCGGCTAAACCTCAGAGTGCGTCCCGCCGCTTTCACACCTTCACACGGAACAACCGCGATTGACCTGTAAATCCGACATTTAGCTTTAAATCCAAAGAGTCAACTCTCAGACACACGTTAGCTCCCGATGCTAAGCTAGCGAGCTAGCAGTTTGGCTAACGTCAGCTGAAGCTAAAAACAAGAAGAGCAGAGATTTAACCTTTGAAAAAATCGCTTTATATGCTTTTAATTATATTTTAACAAAGTTGGTTAAGAATATGAAAAGACTGACGCGATGCAGGGACAATACAACCACACAAATACTTCACTTATAGTGAAGAAAGACAGATAATTGTGTGTGATATCGGCTGTTTTGGGCATTTAAAAGTAGAAAATGAAAGTTGTTCATGTAGTTTGACTGATCTGTGGTTTGTTTAGTTGGTGCTTTACATTGTGCATCATCACAATATGTAGTTTAAAACTTGATTTGGACGTTTATGTGTGTGAATTCAAGAGCTGTAGTGAAAAATCCATCAAGAACAAATATATCTGCAGCTTCTTCCATTATCATCGTGTCTGACATGATAAAGATGTATTTGGTTTAATTGGTATTGATTAAGAATCAGAATTTCATTTTTGACCAAGTATGTTTTTTATAATTATTGATTTGGTATTGGGGCAATATAATGAACATAATACACTGACGATTAAAAAAAACACAAGAAACTTTTTATTAAAGTCACACTAATAAAACCAGACGAATAAGAAACCTGAAATAAGTAACTGTAGGCTAATGCTCCGTGTCTCTCGTTTCCTGTGTCCCACTCTGTAATGTTGGTCTTGTGGGTGCGTCTCCTGATAGTGTCCTCATATATTTACAGATTATTGTTTTTTGTTCCATCGGTTCCCAGAGCGATAAGTAAACAAGCTGCAGATAACACGGTCATTTCCCTTATCAAACCGTAAAACCAGGTTTGGTGCTGATAAACACCAGGTTTCACCATAGGACAAGGTGGTGGTTTCCTGTCAGTGTAGAACACAAAGACTCTAAAGAAAGATGGACGACATGTCTCCACTTCCTCCCACTATACAGAGGTGAAGCTAAAATGCTGCAGAATTCTGCCATTTAGCCTTTTTCGTCTACAGCCTTTAAATATAAAGATCTTCATCATCATTAAGGGAATCGACACATGTTTGAAACCTTCAGTAGCTGAGCTGTTTCCTGTCTCTCCAGGTTTGGCGCCGTTCCCCAGCTTGGTGGCTCCCGGGGACGCTCCACCTCCCTACTCGCCTCAGGGCAGCCCGGACAGCAGCAGCGCTCCGATCATCAGCTGCCGCGTCTGTCAGAGCACCATCTCCGTGGAGGGCAAGACGCACCAGCACGTGGTGAAGTGCGGCATCTGTAACGAGGCGACGGTGAGCAGAACTTTATGTTTAAAACACGTTTTGGCTCTGGAATATTTAAAACATCACAAAGAAAAGCGCTGAGTCGGCCTTCTAGGAAGCACAGATCTGAAAGCTTCAAGAACGACTGCGCCCAGCAACCATAAAAACATCAGGCGGTTGTTCTCAGTGTCGTGTTGCACATCCAGACTTCCTCTCAGGAAATCATTCTGTCTGATGTGCAGAGTTTCTGCTGATGAGACCAAAGCTGAGCCACTGAGAATCATTTAGGAAGCAAAGAACGAGGGAACTCTGGACACTGAGTCGTCTCTTTCTGTCTTTATCTCTCGGGTCAATAGCCGATAAAGAACGCCCCCGTCGGGAAGAAGTACGTCCGCTGTCCATGCAACTGTCTTCTGATCTGCAAAGTCACGTCGCAGAGGATCGCCTGTCCCAGGCCCTACTGGTGAGACAGAGACACAGCCACGGATTCGTTTTCACTCGTCTCAGCTGAAGTGTTCGGTATTCAAGATTTCACTTCTTTAAAAACTCTGCACTTTCCGATTGTTTCTTCCGCCAGTAAACGCATCATCAACCTGGGACCAGTTCACATCGGGAGCGACAGTCCTGAACCGCAGCAGCAACCCGTCGGCATCAGGGTCATCTGTGGTCACTGCTCCAATACATTCCTGGTAGGACGCACACAAACACATACACAATCACAGACACACACTCTCTCTGACATTTTACTTCCTCTCTCTCTCAGTGGACGGAGTTCTCAGACCGGACCTTGGCCCGATGTCCACACTGCAGAAAAGTGTAAGTGTCTCAGCTCGTCTCTGCGTCTCCGTCGCGCCATTTTCACTGTTAATTATGTTTCCTGGTTTCGATTTCCAGCTCTTCTATTGGCCGGGGCTATCCCAGGAGGAGGAGCCTGCTCTGTTTCCTGCTGTTCATCGTCCTCGCCGGCGCCACTGCAGGACTCCTGGTGTGTAACAGTGTGTGTAACAGTGTGTGTGTGTGTGAATATATCTTAGGTAATGTCCAACTAAAAGTTTTAGTTAAGTCATGTGTCTGGAGGAAGATAGTTTTGGTTTTAAAGTTTGAAATGTTTCACACGGAATAATGTGTGTGTGTGTGTGTGTGTCTGTGTGTGTGTGTCTGTGTGTGTGTGTCTGTGTGTGTGTGTCTGTGTGTGTGTGTTCAGTTCGGTACGTGGAGGCCTGCACAGAACTCTAAAGGGATCTACGCGTCGTGGGTGCTGCTGATCCTGCTCGCTCTCTTCACCATGGTGAGAACCATCTACTGGAGGTGTCTGAAAATCAGCGATCCAATTTCCAACATCGCGTAGAGGGAGAGGAGAGGAGAGGAAGGAAGGAAGGAAGGAAGTTGAGGAGAGAAGGAGCTGAGAAGGAAAGAAGTAGGTTGTGTAGTTTAAACCGAGAAGCAGAAGCCAGAGTTGACAGCAAAAACGATGAATCATGGACTGGAAGAGCGACGGGTCGGAGGAACGATTTACATTTCACAAATGCTTCACATTCATGCCAAATTAAATTTGAGCTGCTCATTTGTCAGAAAAACACAAACTCTAGTTTGACACTGCGACTTCCGTTGAGCTCCAGAAAGTGGCGTTTCCGTGAACGAGTGGAAAAAGAAAACAAGGGTCACTGGAGGGAAGAGAAAAACATATATAACTAATCTTCATTGTTGGACTAACATGTTGTTTCAGAGCCTGATGCTGCTACGCTGTTTTATTTCACGCTGTTAATTTCTCACTGGAAAAAGGTACATTCTGTTCTATCAGTGCCAGAGAATCATAAAGAGGATTGTGTCTTTAGACTGAGCGTCTGTTCTGTGTAACTCTGGTGAGTGGGTTCCATCTCCTGTGAGAAGAACTGACTGAGAGTCACACCTTCAACCGTCACAGTCAGCTCCAGGTGAAGAGTAAAGCTGAACTGAGATCAGTTAAAAACACTCTGGAGTTATTAAAAGTAGAGTCCAGGAAAACCTTTCGGGAGAATCAGCGCTAAACGCTTTTTATTTTTGAGAAATACGACAAAAAACGAAGCGAAAATATCACACATTGATTTAAATTAACCGACAAATACTCGACTACTTTCAGATGTCTTGGAATAAAGTTTCTGAGGAATAAAACTCTTCAGTGAATCAGTGTTTGAAGTTTATCTGAGATCAGCTGACATCTAACACGGGAGAAGAAACAACTAGTCAGCAGTTAGTCACCTTCTTATCACTCTGTGAACTCACCAATTAATCAAATATCTCCGTTACCACACAAAGTCAAGTGACCAGATCGGGTTTATCAAGTGTTTGCTTTTGTTTTGGGGCATTTTTCATTAAAAGGTATATTTCAAATGAATTGACTAACAAATTGTGGGAAAGAAAAACACTCTAAAAGGCTTCAAGCAAAAAACAGGCAGATTGATGCTGTTAAAACGTAACGAACATTCATACATATATAATATGTTCATGCATAATTTATATACATATGTACATAATGAGGGAGAGTCAGTAAAACTTGAATTGAGGCATTAACTGAGAAAAAGGACATCACCTCGTCTTTCTTGATGTTTATGAAGAAGGTCGAGTTGCGTGTTCATCTCACAGGGGTTCAGGGGAATTTAGATTTTATTTTATTTTTCATCTTCAATGTGTTTATGTTAAATGATTCATAAAACGAAATGATACTAATTATTGTGGCCAAAAGAATTCATGATAACAATATTGTAGCAACATCTATAAAAAGTTTTAATAATGATAATTATACTCTCAGTCAATTTCATCTCGAACATTTTTCGTGTGTTTTATCACATTTTTCATAGATTTTCTCCTCCTTTATAATTTTTCATTTAATATAGCCACCTGCATACAGTGCTGAAAGCAGATGTGTCATATCAACACTATATCAACACATTCTTTTTATTATTACAGTTATTGTCACTAAGTGGACGTCGCATCAGTGAACTTTCTAAATCCAACACAAAAGTGCAGTTTTTTTCCCCGTTTGATTCCGACATGAATTTAACACGAGGAACAAATTATTTATTTTTATTTTTAATTCTGTGTGGTGTCGTCTGAAGGAGTGAAACTGAACTCGTGACAATAGTAAAAACCTGTTTGTGTTAAAGTGTAAATATGAATCAGTTGATTATTTTGGGACTGTACAGAATTATGAGAGCTCCCCTTGTGGCCGATCTATGTAAGTACCCAATGACTGTGAAACCTGTTGCACTTGTACTCGTGTACTATTACTGTATGTTCTCGTCATTCCGTTGGATGGGTTCTGTTTGTTTTTTTCAATATTGTGGAACAAATTAATACTTTTAACAACGTCTTCTGACTCCATGTGTCTTCTTTACAATATTTAATTATACATATGACAAGTTGTAATAATATATCTCACTCTAATTTACTAAACACACGTTTTAAATCAGAAAACTAGAATAGATGGGTGAATAAATAAATGTAAACGTTGTTACATTGCCCTGTTTGGCCTGTAACAGCTTGAGTTGACCACAAGTTGATCTTATTTGTTTTTCAATAGTTAAGCAACTTAAAAAAGAATACTTGAAAGTGTAAAACTTGTAAATATTAATTTCAGATGCAGGTTAAAACGATCTAAAGTATAGCAAAGATCAATTATAGATGAAACTGTATATTCAATGAATGAGAATGTGTTTAGATTTCTGTATTTGCTGCAATTTAAAGCTTGAAAATTCTTAAACAGAACTATTCATTAAAAAAATTCAACATTAGCACCTTTACACCACAAGAGGGCGACAGTCAGTCAGGACCTGCTCCCAATGTGCTTCTTTGGACCTGAAGGCTTTCAACCCTCCTTCATTTACAGGCTCGGTTTTACACAGATTCTGTTTGAGATCTTGTTTTCTGAGTTATGATCTGATGCTGCTGATTGATTTAACTTCAAACTGAACCAAACAAAAGAAAGCTTCTGACTTTGGGAAAGTCGGACATACAATCTAATGTATCTCTGAACTTCAATATACTCGTTTTTTTTACTGTTTCTTCAGTAAAGCCATCGTAGAAACTGAAAAACGTTGAGGTTGACATGAAGTAAACAGTCGGACCTGATATGAGCCTCTGTGATAAGAGCCCGAACCAGTCAGTGCTATTAGATCGTCCAGACCACAGACTGTAAAACAAAACAAAAACAACTTAGAAAACATGAAGGAAATCTGACATTTATGTTTATTAAGTGTATTAATTCAGATTTGTTTTTATTTGCAGCTAATTTCAGTCTCAGAAACAGTTTGACAACATTTGAGCACAGAATGAAAATGCAGATAAAAACCGGAGGATAGAATCCTGCCTTTAGTCGTCTTAAGTCCCTCGCTCTCTCTCTCTTCCCCTCTCTCTCTCTCTTCCCCTCTCTCTCTCTCTTCCCCTCTCTCTCTCTCTTCCCCTCGCTCTCTCTCTCTTCCCCTCTCTCTCTCTCTTCCCCTCTCTCTCTCTCTCTTCCCCTCTCTCTCTCTCTTCCCCTCTCTCTCTCTCTCTTCCCCTCTCTCTCTCTCTCTCTTCCCCTCTCTCTCTCTCTCTCTCTCTCTCCCCCCCCCCCCTCTCCAGCTGCTGCCTCAGAGGGGCGGCTGTGGAGCGTTGCAGCGTTCCTCCCGATTTGCCTTCCAGTCCCTCGTGGCTCAGATCCCGCTGACCCACTAATGGCTTAAGCCTTCAGAAATCCGACCCGCTCCAGTTCGGGCACACCTGGGTTGTGGAACGCCTGAAACTCCAGAATACGAGAATCACGTAGGACTTTACGTTCTGGCCAGATGGGAAGAGGTACTGACTTAGTTTAGTGTTTTTATTTTTAATGTTTGATCCTGTATTAGAATTGGCTGGAGAAGATCTATCGTCCGATCCTTCTGAAACTGGATCGGTCGCCTCAACTCTCTGGAAGATTCTCAACCTTCTTCTGGATTTACTCTTGGATTCAAACAATGATGCATCGTTCTTTATTGGAAATAATCCTGGGAAAGCAACAAGAGAAAACTCCTCTTTAGCCTCATGCTTCCAGAACAATCAGAAGTAGATGTGAACGTGTGTGTGTGTGTGTGATTGAGGACATTTAGAAAGTGTTCACTGTTTATATGTGTGGTTGTGTTGTTTGGCCATGCTGGAGGAACAGAAGGCCCCACAGCAAAGCTCGGCGGACACAGGTCCCCTGAACGTGTCAAAGACCAACAACAGGACCCGGAACATGGCTGCGGGTAAAACCAACAACAACAACAACAACATCACAAACAACAACAGCAGCAGCATCGATGCTGCACGACGGTGAGGACGACAAATATGTCTCGTTTGTGTGCAAGAGAGAAGTCAACCTAACAACGCATGCAAGTCACTGTGTAGCGGGAGCTGTACGAAGATTTGATCTAACCAAGTTCATCATCAAAGAAAATAACTCACTAGTTGTCGAGAAGTGTATTAACTTCATGTATCGGCAGAATAATTCCTTGTTTTCTTAGAAGTGTATATAGTGCAGCACTGACACACACAGGCTAATAACAGAATTGCATCTAAACGTGTCAAATGCTCTGAATGTCGTCTTCCGTCCACAGCGACTCCCGAAGCCACGACAGGCTCCAGCGACCACGTGTGCATGTGGAGCAATTAGCAAGTGTGAAATGGTGGCGTGGTGTTAGCGCTGGCTGACCCCGCTGACCCTACGGCTAAAACAGGGAGACGACTGTGTGTGAGAGCGTCCCGTCCGTCCAAGTCCGTGGCTTTAAGGGATTTCTTCAGCTTTGCATGTCGCACATAACATGCACGCACAAAGAACCGCAACACACGTGTGTTGGTCCATGTTGGCCTTGTGTGTATCTGAAGGAAACACGCCTCTTACCTTTAAATGAGTGGGACACCAGAGATGGATTTGAATGTTGGGTCTGAGTCGTCCTGTTTTTAATTTTCAGCTTCAGCTTACATTTCTGTTTTATTTTCCTGGTTTTGTCTCAGGTCAACATTTTCCTTCCCAGAGAGACAAATCCATCCGTCTGTCCATCAACACATTCATTCATCCATTTAATCATCCAATCATTTATTCAACCATCTATTCATTCATCCATTTTTATTCATTTATTAAGTTCATTTAACCAGAGGTCTCTAAATTTGTCAAACACAATTTTTACAAATAAAAGGCCCTAAAAAGTTATAACATTCACTTTCAGAATAAAGTGAAACAGCTGAGTCGCTGGTTGAGGTGTTTATTAATATGTGTGTGTTTTGTGTGTCTGCCATCTCGTGCCTCCTGTGTGTTTCTTCACTGTGTAGGTGTGTGTGTGTGTGTGTGTGTATAAAAACTATATTTGATTTACTTCCATGTCCTACTTGTGTGTATTTTAAGATAGACATTGACATTAGAGGAATATCTGCTCAAACTCTGTGTGTCAAAGTTTATATGAAGGCTGATACACACACACACACACACACACACACACACACACACACACACACACACACACACACACACACACACACAGTACACCCACATCCACACACACTCTCCTGGCCAAACACCTCATAAATGTTTAAGAGGGTTTTAGTTTTTCGGAATGCGATAAAAGTGCAGCTGCTGCTATTCGACCATAAGACTAACGTGAGGTTCCACACAGTCGTCCTTCGCTCTTACTGGTTTTACTGGTGACTCTGCTTCCAGTTCAGCATCAAACATGAGGCCGAGTCATGGTCTTGTGTGTTTTACATAATTTGACTCGTCTAAGTTTTAGATTTTTATGGAGTGATTAATCTGCTAACATGGAGGAGGCGGGGTTTATGACCTGTACTGCAGCCAAGATGATTTGGCTTCACTTTTGGGAGCAGTCATGTCGTCCATCTTTATTTAATAAGAGAGTAGTAACGGTTCTCTCCTCTTGTGCGAGGTTTTAGATTCCTCGTCTCCTCAGTACAGACTCGTCGACTTGTAGCCTCCACGTTTCAGAGGAGTCACTTTGTGTTTGACTCCATTAGTTCATCCACTCGTAAAAAATAAAAAAGATCTGGGTCGAGCCTCAGGATCACGTTGTTAGCAGTGATAAGAGAAGACAGGAAGTCACAGCCCAACTGTCCCTGACTGAGGGACACTAGTCTCATCTCATCTCTGTGTTTCTTTCTTAGACATTTCATTCTGTGAGTATTTTCAGTCTCTTGAAATAGCTCGCGTCTTGAGGCTCGCTCATCGATCACCTGACACCTCGTACAGGATGACACATTCCTCGATGGTGATGAGACCTCTGCTCAGAGGCCGAACCCCGATGTAGACACACATATTCACGCCGTGCGACACGATGCTGTGTCACTCTCCTCTTCTGACGCACTGAAAGGTCAGAGAGAAACTGTTTCTTTAGATTTCACAGCCTCACTTCTCACACTCGTGGGTTTTCCGAGCACATATTGATTTGATTGAGAGTCCCCTAGTGGCGGAAGTTACGTATTGCACATTTAAAGGGAGCACCCGAGCCATCATCGACCTTAGAGAATTCACTTTCCTGGATTTCTGGAAACGAATACTCAGATGTCCACGTTCTATTCTTCATTGGTTCTTATCAGCCACCTGCAGAGGGCGCTGTTTGTTACATAGTGTTGCTTTAAATTTAACTTGAACTTTATAAAACAAATGTTCAATATTTATCACCAGCACCATGCACACATACTGCAGAGGAACATACATAAACTATAAATACTGACTCTAAATTACATCTCAGTCCAAGGACTCTTAAAGTATCACGCCCCCCCACAAGAACGTGCATGTACAGATACACAGTTTCTATTATTACATTTATTATTTCAGCTTGAGTTCATTTCCACCGATGAACTTTTTAATTAAAGAACAGGAATGATCACTAGACGAGGAACAAAGAAGCCAATTTTCAACTTTAATTCATTTTGATAATTTGATTCCTAAAACCGAATGTTTTATTTATATCCTCCAGGATCAAACGATCACAAATATCAGATTTATGACTCGGACATGTGAAGCAGCAGCAGGTTGTTGCTGGCGTCGGTACCGCGTCGCCTCAGCGTGAAAATGAAACCATCTGTGAGATGCTGGGCGAAGCGCCGAGGACACAGGGACCCCCCCGGGGGCTGCTGAGGTAACCACGCGCCCTCGTCACGTGACCTGGGAGCTGTCAGTCATCACAGGCCGGGAGGGCATGCTGGCTGAGGGCAGCCAACATTTATATTTAAATATATTTATACGCAGAAATTAAAAAGGCTTAAAGGTTCTTAAATAGTCTTGAATTTTGTGGATCGGTCTTAATGATTTTAGGTTCGTCACCGCCGAGATATATTAGATTTAGTGTTTTGCCAAGAACAGGAAATCTGAGCTTTGTTTCTTCTGGAAAAGATCCTGGTGTTGAAGACTGATACTAATTTGAGATTTCACGTTGCTCTTCAGTCTTGGCAGCGGTCGTCCTGCGTCCTCACTGATCCGGGGTCGGGTTCCCACCGTCCAGAGCTGATGAGATCGTTGGGACGATGTAGATTAATGAGTTAGAGTGCGTGTGTATTAAAGTAGACGTTTGTCAAAGCTGTTTTCTGTCATTTCAGGTCGTTGTTATCACAAACTCACTGTCTGACCCACTGGTAATGGCTCTGTTTGAGGGTTAAGACTTGTTTTTAGGGTCAGAATTAGCTTTGGGGATGAGTATTTAGCTGTGATGGTTAAGGTTAGGGTAAGGGGCTCTGGAATGCATTACACCACTGAGAGTCCTCACTAAGATAGAACCACAAACACGTGTTTGTGAGGTAACCACCACCAGAGCTCTTTGAGGGGAGCGATGACAGCTGGAAATAAAACCGAAGGTCCTTTGGCTCAATGTCCCCTTCCACACACACACACAGACACACACAGACACACACACACACACAGAGACACACACAGACACACACCTGCCAGTCAGCTGTGGTGTTGTGGTCAGGTGTTAAGCCCTGAGCTTCGGGGGAGGGGATAACAGGGGATATATTAGTAATTTGCTGCTCGGCTCCTCAGAGACAGATGAAAAAAATTCATCGACATCTTGATAAACTGTTGATTCAGTGGTTTGTAAAGTCAATGCCTGAGTCTTATCAGAGCTTACAGCCCTGAGCACTGAGTGCACGTGGTGGGATGTGATTGGTCGGCCCTGATCGTTGGCTCCTCTGCCGCCGTACTTAGCAACAAGGCGAATTTAGCAAATTTCACATGCTAGCGGCTCCTAAGCTCAACAAAGCCCTTCGCTGATTCATGTCTTTATTTTCAGGAGGAAGGTTTATCACCTTCTTTTTAGAGCTTAACTAAATCTGATCTGATCTTAATTCAGCTGTAAATCACATCGAAAGTGATGAAGCCACGAGGTAGATGATGCTTCGTTTAAAAAATATCAACAATATTATTTTATATATTTGTTGTCTTGTGTTGTTTGGTAAATCTTATTTATAAACTCATCATGTGAAAATAAACTTTATCTCTTTACAGTCTTGCAAACTGCTTTAGGGTAAAGGAGCGCAAGCAGAGAAAAAAGATTAATTTGTTTAAAAATCTGTGTTTATAAAATATCGATAATTTGTTAAAGCTCTTACAAACAAGTTTAAGAAGAATGTTTATCATTACCATTATTGTTGTTAATATTGTTAATACCATTATTAGTCATATTATTATACTTTTTAAATATTTGTTATATACATTCTTCGTCTTATTATTATTATTATAGTTATTATTATGATCGCCTCCTCTACCAACAGGTAGGTGTGTTATGTCTTGTAGGAGAAACAATAAAGTTTTTTTTACTTTTTCACTTCTGTTTGTCTTAAACGTTAATGCTTTTACTCTGAAGCCTCGTGCTTTTACTCTGAACTAAACCAGATCCCCTACCCCGGAAGTGTTCCTTGGTTTCCGGCCGTGTGTTTCCTTGTTGTCATCGGCCTGAGGAAGAGTTTCAAACGCAGTGAAACTGAGAAACTCGACGCAAACCACGGAAGGTATGACGCTAAAAACATCGTGAACGCGGGTTAACGGTCAAACTGCTGCGCTCGAGCCGCGGGTTCGATTCCCTTTAACACTGCGTCAGCCGCTGTTAGCATCAGAAGCTACATTAGCTCGTGTAGCCTCACGAGTCACGGTTGAGCGCCAGCTCGTGACGACTAAACACGTTTCTCCTCAACCTGGTAAACAATAATAACAATAACCCTGTGTTGCCTTATGTCACAATAAACAACTGTGTTCATTAAAGTGTGCGGATTAATGTACGTCACGTCACCAGGAACGGGAGCGTCCGGTGTCTATGAGCTCTGTATTTATTTTATTAATATTTTCTCCAAACACTGATTTATGTAAATGTTGGTTCGCTGAAAGGATTCTGGACAAACACGCTCTTTGTTTTTGTAACAGAGTAAACTCCCACATGTTGTGTCTCAAACAATTTGGTTTAAGTCCAAACATTTTCATCATATTTACCATTAGATGATATTTTAATTTAAAAGTGTAAGAGCTGGATGTTTTTGTTTCTTTTAAAAACTGTTGCTGAAGTGAAATGAACCCTGGGAAATGAAGACGTGAGAAGGATCCACCTTCTGGTGCTCGGACCTCAGATGTGTCCTCCTAAGGATTTGTCCTCCTCTGAATCGACAGCTACCGGCTGAATGTGACTTGAATCCACTCAAGGCTGCTTTGGTTCTTATGGTTATTTTTAGTTAGCGTTAGCAACAATCAGCCCAAGGACAGAGTGACACGTGGTCCTCTCCAGTGTGGGTCTGCAGGTGCTGATGTGCTGTGTGAGGATGATGTGATTCTTTGTTTATCCAGACTTTGACCGTGGACAGGATTTGTCCTCAAGGACAGAGCACAACACGTGTCTCTGCTCCAGAACGATAACATTCAAGAGGGTTTCTCTGTGTGACTGGGTGTTTGTGTAAAGGGCTGAATGTTCCCTCCACATCGAGCTGTGACCTTGTGTTTATCTGTGCTTCGCTGCTGTTGCTCTGCTCCCCTGAGTGTTTGTTCAACAGGAATCACCAGAGTGAACAGGACAACACCGCCCAGAGACTGGACTCTACCCAAACAAGGAGCTGAGGTCCAGTCCAATTCAATAACCCCTTTCTTTGTTTGAACTTTTCAGCTTTGCATTGCTATTGGAGCATGGTGCCATATCTCCTGCTCCAGTGCCCATAACAAGCCCCCGACTCGGAGGGTTCGCAGGGAGCTCGATCCTGATTGGACAGCAAGCTGCAACCTTGCAGCTAGCTCACCTGAGAGCCCAGCTTGCACTGACGCAGATAAACAATGCTCTCACAATTGGTAGTCAAGCTGCAAACTTGACAACCAGCCACAACATCCCTACATCCTACACACCCCCAACCCCTCCCTCGCCAACTGCTGCAGCCATCAGTCTCCTCAACCTTCTAAAGATTGCAAACACCATGTCTCATCCCTTTTATAACCCCTATGTCCCTGGCAACCAAAGCTCCACCCAGGGGTCATATGGACTCCCCAGTGTGCAGGCAGAGAGGAACCCTCGGACTGGATCTCCTCATTTTGGACCTGGGTCCAGCTCTTCTGCAGCTTCTTCTGCTCCTCCTGGTGGAATGATCCCATCACTGCTGACTCAGTCAGTGAGCTACAGGCCCGAACAGGGTCGGGCCAAATTCGACACGGACATTGAGAGGTCTGTGGACCTGCATATTAGCAGAGCCAGAGATGAGGTGACATTTGTTGGTAAACCGGATCATCGGCCCATGGGCCAGAGCAATCGCTTTACCAACACTCAGGAGATTCTGTCCTCGGGCACGGGGACAACCTCCTATATGATGTCCACAACATCTGCACCTGCCGGACGCAGACACCTCGATGTTGAAAGTGGCGGTGGCTCCTCGGACTGGTTGCCGCTCTACACAAGATCAACTGCAGATGATTCTTCTACATTTTCTTCACAAGCAGCTTCAACTAACTACACAAGCAGCGGGGGACAGCGTGATGCACCGGCCGCTCCAGGATTAGGTGATTTTGACTATCGTGTGTCGGAGAAACCTGGAGCTCCCACCGAGACAAGTCGCCCCAAGTACAATACTGAAGCAGCTACTGACATCCTTTTGCAGTTTGGACTTGAAAAAAAGGATTTGGACTATCTCATCTCGTACCCTGAAGAGCAGATGACCCCTGACAACCTTCCATTCATCTTGCGCCAAATCCGTACTCAGAAGGACGAGAGAGCTGAGAGAGCTGCAATCCAGCCAAAACCCTATCCTCAACCTCAACCCATCAGAGGTGTGAGTGGAATGGAGGGTTTTCTTGGTTCTGGGGGGTCATCAGCTGTTCTCCAGCCCACTACAGTGATTGACTATGGACATACTGGCAATTATGCTGGAGGTGCTTTGGATGAGATTGGACGGCCCAGTGGTGGGAGTGGCAACATGTTGTTGGGGAACACTAACAATATTAGCAGCCACACTCAAGAACCACTGCAAAAAGATCCATCAGAGGTTAAGAGCAGCTCCCTTGGTTCTTCATTTGGCCAAGGTGGCGCTGTTTCCAACTCTTCATACATTTCAATACTGAGCACTGATCAAGCAAAGACTCAACCAAACAAGAGTTATCAATCAATCCTTAGCTCTTCTTATCTGTCAAGAAAAGAAAAAGAAGGAGGCTTCAGACACGAGGACTCCTCCAAGGCCCGTCCTCTGAAGAAAACACCGGCAGATCACAAGTCTGCAGCAAACACCCAACCATCCTCCAGTCTGTTCCGGAGTGTGCATCCCAACCGACCTGATCTTGTGGTCATTGGTACCAGTGAGGCCACTGGCACCAAGAATCAGAGCGCAACTCAAGGAAAAGGTTCCATGGTTGCGAAGCAGATGTTCAAACAGCATACGCAGCAGGAACCTATGCAGATGCTAAAGAAGCAGGTGCCGAAACAGCCGGTAACGCACATGGGGAAAGCGTTGTGGCCTCCGGTTGTTTCTGCTACGCAACCTGCTTCTCTCCTCGCCCTCCCCGCATATCCTGATCGAACTGTTCCACCTCCAGGGTTCAGCCCTCACCCCACCGGTACTCCCTCCGCTTCACTTCAACAAGCCAGAGGTCAGAAGAACTTCCTTCAGTCGCCCACCGAGCATTCAGCAAAGTTGCCAGACACCAATCCTCTGCCAACACCGGCCATGATGCATGACTATGCAGCAGCCACACCGAGGGTCTTTCCACATACCTGTTCTCTGTGTTTGAAAGAATTCACTAACATGAAGGTGAGTGGAAGGCTAGACTCTGATTTCTCTCCCTCTCGGAGATTATGGTTCATTAAGTTCATTGTCTCGTCTGTAAAATGTTCTATTGTTCTCGTAGAATGTATCATACCAATTAAAAAGAGCCCAAGGATTGAATTATGTGAAATATATTTTTAATTTGTGTGGAGCTGTAATTATACAATGAAAACCTGTCCACTTATAAACTGTTCACCCTTTTGCAAACTATTGTTCTCTGTATGATGCTTGATTTACATTATCATATTCACGTTAAACAACTCAGAACATCAGTATCTGGTTTAATAAGATGAAAGTAATTTAATCAAACGATGTAATGGCCATTGCCAAGTAGAGAGTGTTGCGTAATTTAATATAGAAAAATGAGAACGGGGTCGTCTTCTAATATGATACCAAGATGGGACTAAGGAATTGAAGACAGGTCAATGGGAAAACCACTGTTTCTCATTTCTTTATGTTTTGTTACTCCTGTTTCAAAGTCTGTATTTGAACACTGTGTTAGTGAAGTTACTCTCTGAACCTTGTTGCCACCGTGGAGATGTTTTCAGACACATTAGGTCCATAGCTCCTCTTTTCCGTCCTCCGGCTCACTTGGACATTTTTTGGAAGATTTTACTCGGCGGCGAAATTAAACATCCAAAAAATGTCCAGAGCAACTGACGGAGATATTTTTGCTCGTATACAACTTCTCCGGAGCATTTTGGTAAAATGTGCGCCCTTCAGTACATCTGTATTTGTTATTTGTCACATTCATTTGTGTAACATCTAACAGTATAAATCACTGTTCTTCTACTACTGGCCATTGTTTGGCCCAGCTTAAATTTTTGGTTTATTTTTCATCATATTTTGTTGTTGGTCAATATCAGACCTAGTTTGGTAAAAACCTGCTGTTGGATCAGGACTGAAAGAAACCAGATACAAATGTTTTGGGATTTTTGGACTTCCCCTCTCGCCGGACTCTCGATGGACATGGATCTGCAAACATCGTCTCTTTTGGATGTAAAAAGGAGCTGAAGTAGAAGTGGACACTTTAGAGAAGGGACAGGCTCTCTGAAGATCAATGGAACCTCTTTAAATCTGCTGTAACGATGAACCCTCAGAATTGTGTGTCACGACAGTTGAGTTATTGAAGCTGATGTATATTTGTCATGAGTTCTGTTTAATTGTTGTGGTTTATGTTCTGATTACCAGGATTGGATCTCCCACCAGAACACCAGCCTTCACCTGGAGAGCTGCAGAGTCCTCCGGACAAAGTCAGTCTTGAGTTTTCTTTAGATTTTGTAACTTTACAGATGTCCACCATGGATGTACCGATGTACTGTAGGGATGTGACTTTTCCCGAAAATGCTTAATAACTTAGCACTGAAATATTTGGTTTCTATTATAAAATGTGATCTCTTTCATTTAATGGTTGCGTTTGAATTGTGTTACTCCTCCAGATACCCACACTGGAATGGAGAAGTTTTGCTCGAGCCCAGGTAACGTTCTAAGTGTTCTTCAGACAAGAAGTAATCAAACCAGTTAGGAACTTGCAACCTGCAGATTGTTGGAGATATTCTTTCCCTCTCATTAACCTCATGTTTAACTTGTCCCCCGCTCTTTTCAGTGCTGCAAGGAGAGATGCCAAACCCTCGTCCTCAGCTTCTGCCCAGACTTCCCATCAGCGTCATACGAAAACCAGCCATGGAGGCCGCTCCCGTTCCCACTCGGAGGGAAGAAGAGAGAAACGCAGCCGATCTCTATCGTCACACAGCCCCAGATACTCTCGGTCAGTGAGACACTAATTCTGATCTCTCGAAATGTCCCATTGCAAGTGTTAAATTTATCGTTTACCAATTTTCTTTTCCCCGTATTTCAGTTCCCGATCTCGTTCCCGCTCTCCACGGTACGACCATGATTGGTCATGTTCAAGGAGCCAGGAGACACAGAGGAGAAGAGACGGCGGATGGTCATCTCCAACAAGGAGCCTCGAAAGACGATCATCGATACCAAGGAGGAGTGAAGAGAGATGGTTGTCTCCAATAAGAAGCCGCGAGAGACTCTCATCACCAGGGAGGAGAGGCGACAGATGGCCCTCGCCCGAATTGAGTGAAGAGAGATGGTCATCGCCAATAAGAAGCCGTGAAAGACTCTCATCACCAAGGAGGGGCGAGGAGAGATGGTTGTCTCCGAAGAGAAGAGACGACTTATGGTACTCGAGAAGACCATCGTCATCAGAGGGTTCCCCTCAGCGGCGGCTGAGCGGTGCCGGCAGACTGTCCAAGAAACAAACTGGCAAATCAGGTTTGAGAACCCAGCTCTTTTTCTAGAGATGCACCCAGGATTCACTCGTCTTTAAGTAGTATCTCAGTATTAATAGTGTTTTAATGTCTGACACTGTTTGTCGCCTTTGTCCCTCCTAGATGTCGAGTCTCTGATGACATCTCTACCTCCTGCCTTGCTCAAGGCCAAAGGAGGGAAACGCCTGAACCTTAATCCCTCTGCTGTGAGAAAGAGCCCAGGCTCAGCTGCCTCCCTGGCAGCGAAGAAGAAGACGATGGTGACGACCTCGCTGCAGAAGAGCGACGTGAGCGCTTCCCCGAAGCCTAAGGTTGGTGTGTTTGTTTGTATTAGTTTATCTGGGACTTTCGCTAACCATCTGTTTTTATACTGACATGCAAATCAGTTTGGAACCTGACACACAGTCTGTATTTGGTTCTCTCTCTTTACTCAGGTGTTCAAACCTGCACCTCCAACCATGGTGAGGTTAGAGGGCGTAGTGAGCGGCCTCTCCCACAGTGACGTGGTCACTGCGGCGGAGCTGTTCGGAAAAACCAAATCCGTCGTGTTGTTTCGGAAGAAACTGGAGGTAAGAATAGAAACTGTTCACTGTATACACTGATGTACATTCAGGTGTTCATGTTTCTGATTGGGTATTTTTCTACTGATTAAAACATGCAGTGGTGACCTGTTATTGTGAGAATCTGGTGAGTCCTGATGGTTGTGCTGATCTGGACTCTTGTGTGTTTGTGTCATTTAGGCACTGGTGTGTTTCGAGAAAGAAGAGGATGCCAAGAAACTGAAGAGCTTAAAGAGCATCGACTTGAGAGGAATCCCAGTCTATGTTGCCACACAGAAGGTATGACTCTGGATCTGTCGGTCCCTCCCTGTTATTCAGAAATATGATCTGTTGATATTTGTCATTAATCAGAATAATCTTTGTTTGCAGATTCTTCAGCCAAAGAAGAATCCGGTGAAGTAAGATTCTTCATTCACACACTTAAACACTGGTTTTATCTTGTATTAATCAGTTTATTACTTTATTCAGGGACAAGTATCTCTTTTGTCTAGACTGTAAAAAATACTGTATATATATATATTTGTCATTCGTGCACCTACAGGGTTTTTAGGTTTTAGGCTTATTTTTAGAGGTAGGTCTGAGTTTTACATTTCTCTGTTCTTCTCCTGCTTCACAACCATCTTCTTCTCTTTTGTTCACAGGAAACCTGTTTTGTCAGGTGTCTCCACATCTCAAACCACTAAAACCACTAAAACCACCACTTCCCCCAGAACGGTTTTGCTCCCGACGTCTTCCAAAGCGTCACAGAATTCCTCTGAAGCCAAAACAAAACAAAAACCAGAAGGTAAATGTCCATAGTTGGTCCCCCAGTGTTATCACTGTGTTCACGTCTCTGATAAGTTTGGTTAATTGATGATATAACTCTGAGATACTCCTGATTGGTCGAATGCTTCCATCTACTCCAAGAACGCTACTCTGCAGAAACCAAAGTTGTAAGATGGCGGCTCCTGTGTCTGAGAAACTGTAGAGTCATCCTCTTACAGCGGGAGACGTTGGTGTGTCGGACTGGTTCTGTCAGATATGAACGTCAGTGACTTTTCCAAATGCTGCTCCTGTACTTATGGGTTCAATCTCCTCTTTGAAGCTCCTGCGTCTCCCTCTAAAGCCGTCGGCAGTGATTCAGCCGCGAGCCAAGAGCTGCTGACCATCGGGGACACGATCATAAAGCAGCTGAATCAGAACAAAATCAGTAAGAAATCAAAGAGAGACTCTGTTTGTGTTCCTGATTCTTTTTTTCAGTGTTTGATATTTACTTTGTGCTTTTCCCCAGAGTGCGTTAGTAAGAAAATCTGCCAACACAAGCAGGTAGGAATTTACAAATCACTTCGGCTTCACTATTTCAACATATATCAACTGATGTTTAAAATAAAATTTGTTAATGATTCTTAAGAAGATGTTATCAAACCCTTATAATAAAGAAATGTCAATTTCTTTCTTTTATACGTCACTGTTGTTGTTGTTTTCCTTCTCTAAACAAGACCTCAGTAAATATTTTGTCAAACTTGATGTGAAATTCATAAATTATGAACTTAAATCCTTTTTTTTCCCCTCAAATTTCCCCAGTTTTTGAAATGTCACAAAAAGCATCTGGTGATATCCCAACTGCCGAAGTACGAAGATGGCAGCTACACCGAGGAGGACATCGCCAACGTCTTACTTCCATACGGATTTATCTATAAACGAGAAAATATCTTTGTTTTTCCTGAGGCCTGCATGGTAGAGACCCATTTATCACTTTGGTTTTTTTTATCCCATATTTTGTTGTCTTTCAGGATTCATCAGTTGTTGTCATATCGTGTGTTTAGATTCGTAACTCTTTTTGTAACATCAAGAATTAGGAATTTCATTACATACGGCACAAACGTAGACTCAGACT
This sequence comes from Pleuronectes platessa, assembly GCF_947347685.1. NCBI lineage: Eukaryota > Metazoa > Chordata > Actinopteri > Pleuronectiformes > Pleuronectidae > Pleuronectes > Pleuronectes platessa. The sequence goes on along the minus strand of NC_070648.1, from coordinate 2,452,925 downwards.
CATTGATGACCTGATGAGAATTTGTCCATCATTGGCCATAACTGCAACTTGAATTCCCGAGTAATTCTAGTATAACTCCTACTGTTGTATATTTTAACACGGTTTCTACATGTTGTATTAAACACGTTGTCTCTGGTTCCCCTCTCAGGCCTTTGTTGTGATGCCGACAGTGAAGGATGCGCACGAAATAATGAAACTCAGGGTGTGGAACAGCATCATGTTCAAAGGCTCTCGTCTGCTGCCGCACGTGGTGAACGACAACGTGTTGAAGTCGCCGGTAAGCAAACACAAACCTCACTGCTCGCTCTGCTCCACAGGTTCTTATTCATGCCCAGTGTATTGAATCTGATGTTCTGGTTTCAGCTGACGTTTTACACGTACGTGGTGAGCCTGTTCCTGACGCAGTCCGAGGAGGATCGGGGAGAGAGGATCATCTACATGGAGGACATTTCACCGAGCGAAGCCCGAGACCTCAAGGAGGTTTTGAGAAAAATCGGTTGTGTCACAAACTTCCTGCCTCTGCTCAACAAGGTATGAACACACACACACACACACACACACAGACGTTTCAGTGAGTTTAATAAAGACTTCCTGTTCATCTAATCTTTCCTGTGTGTGTGTGTGTGTGTTTCAGGTTTTTGTTGAGTTTGACTCAAATCGTGATGCTGATCGAATCGGAGTTTGGCACAGCCTCCTGAATGAGGCCCCTGGCTACAAAGTCTACAGACTGAAACCAACAGACGACCATTCTGAAACTCTGTGTGAGTTTTTCTGTTGAGAAGTTAAAAGGGAGGGTTTGGGCTCAGTCTTGGAGACGAGAGGCGATTTCGGAGTAGAACCGTTTCTCCTCTCATCTCTTTGGCGGAGGAAGTTACTGAGCATTCTTTTCTGCTGCTTTTCGTCTTGCAGCACCAAGGCTTCCTGCGAACGCTCTGCCGGAGAGCAAGGACGTTGTTCCCGGAGCGACAATCCCAGCGGTAAAATTTGGCGTCCCACAGGGCAGCGTTGGACCGTTTTGGCTCACTATGGCTACGAGTCCCTTTGTGTTCCCCACCGTGTCTCCTTGGTTCATCATCCCAGGTAAGAGAAACAGCTGGAAACGAAAGCTGCTGAGTTTAACAGGTTTTTATTCAGTTAAGTGATTCTGCTCTTTTTTTTCCTCCAAGAACATCTGACTGTCAAAGGAGAGGTCGACATCGAGGTAACCACAATCTCTCTTTCACTACAACCAATTTCCTTTTGTGCAGTTTAAAACCAGCAGTAGAGCCTTTACCTCCATCAAAGCCCAACCGTCCTATTGAATGAATCGAAGCTGCTCACACTCAGACTCATAAATATGCCTGTTTTTTTGTGTGTCCTGCAGAAGGTCAACAGTCAAGGTTCCATGTTCCCCACACTCATGTTGACCGGTTTACCAGAAGAAGGCTACAGTCAGGAGGACGTGGCCAGGCTGGTCTGGCCTTATTTCCCCAAACAAACTCTCTTCTCTCTGTACTACAACGTGATCGTGCTGACTCTGCAGAGGAGGGTGAGGACCAATGGCTGCAGACGGACAATCGTTCCAGTTGAACTGTGTTATAACATCATGTCTTTCTTCTCCGCTCCAGGCCTTCGTGCATTTCAGCGACTGGACATCGTGCTGTGATTTTGTCAGAGATCACATCAGGGAGCCGGTTTCTGTCCGAGGCTCCGTTCTTAAGATCCACTTCGTCCTGGAGTACATGTATCCTGAGTCAAGAGAGGTGTGGACACTGAGGAGAGAGTTAAACAGGACATCAGAGTTTGATCGTCTCTTGTTCCTCACTCAACCTGGGAACCGTTTCTCAATGAACATTCAAACAGTCTGAACCATTTGGAGAAAAGATGTTGTTCGACTGAAACGTGTTTTAACAGCATCTGTGTCTTCTTGCAGGAGCTCATGTACAAATCCATGATGAAATGGAGCAACTCTGTAAGTTCCTAATCATTTATTTGAATCTTAAATTATTATATTCCCTGACTCCTTGGTCCTTAACACCACGTTGACTGTTTTTCAGCGTGTTCCAGATCCCCAGTCTCTGGAGGAGCGGCTGCTCTGTGTGGAGATCTCTAAGACCAGTGTCCACATCGTCAAGGTGGTCATGAAAACTGTGGCGTCCATTGCTAAATGTGTCAGCTTCCTGCCGCTCGCCAACAGGGTACGACAACAACACAACAACACGCAGCTTCAGTTTTCACATTGAAGTTTGGAGTGAAGAGCAACAGATGAGAGAGTTTTTGTTTTTATGTAGATGTTAAAAAGCTATTTTAGTGTCGTTGCCTTGGCTTCAGACTGTCAGAACAAATTGATCCTAACCTGCTTGTTTAAATTCAATAACATCTTAAACTGATGCTTTAATCGACTGAAATCTTTTGTCTCACCTCAGATTTGTGTGGAAATGGCCGACGACGCTGGTGTAACTAAGGTGCTGGAAAACACCAACTTACTGACGTCCATTTTTGCATCGCAGTTCCGAAATAAGTATGTGTCCTTAACTCAGGAATGAGAAATGTATAATTTAACTTACAAACGTGACCAACTCCCTTTCTCTTCTTCTTCTTCTTCTTCGTCACAGGGGTCAAGTTCAAGGTGTTGAATCGTGAGTGTTTTGCTTTTCAATCGATTCTCGTCAGGTTACGTTGACATTGACAATAATCTGTGTGATATTGGTCTCGCTCCAAAGCTTGTCTGGTCAGATGCTGATGAACCAGGAAGCTGTAAAGTGACAAGTTTGTCAGAGAAAGACGTTTTTTTCTGTTTTTTAATTTTAGTGTGAAGAGCCTCAAGCAGCGTCTTGAAGACGGCAGTGAGGCCACTTTGAACCAGGAGCTGTACACCGTCAGTGCTAAAGCTCCGCCCGCGACACAGCCTCCTCCTACTCAACCTTCTGCTAACGGGCAACAACCTGTTGTGCAAACCAGTGTCCGTGCTTCTGCTAAACCAGCAGCGTGTGATGAATCCATCACTGGTGAACACGGTGAGAAACTGGGAACTGAGATCGTCCTGGATTCCACCGCATGTCCTCAGTCAAATGAAGAAAAAGTGGTTAAGATGGCGGAGGAGGGATCAGCAACGACTACACATGAACCTGCTTCCGGCGCCACACACACACATCTGGTCGACTCTGAAGAACCCACCACAGAACTTCGTCAGATTGGGGCCAAAGAGGTGATGAATCTTTTTATTCTCTTTGTTAATCATCTGTATTTATGGAGAAATTGGGAACATTTAGATCATAAGGTCACAATCATGAGAAGACTTGGGTCTATTTGACTAATAATGCAGATATCATCATATCTTTGTCCGTATTGATTACGTAAGTTAAATACTCACAGTGAAAAGTATCAATAATATTTGATTAATGAGATTGAATTCCTTCTTTGTTTATGATCCAGGGTCAAGAAGATTTTTCAGATGATGTACTTGCTTCAGACGCCTACATTTTTGATGAGCCAAGTTTTGACATGAGTGACTTTGTCACTCTTGATGAAATTTCTGATGATGTTGAAGAAGTGAGCCCTGACCCCCATAGCTCCTCGTCCTCCAAGCAGTCCTCCAAGCTGTCCTCCACAGGGACAAAACTGAAACCAAGCTCCGGTACTTCACATGCTGCGAAAAAGACCTCAAACAGATCCTCAACAAGATCCTCAACAAGATCCTCAACAAGATCCTCGAAAGACTCTAAGAGCTCTGCTTCTTTTTCGTCCAAGTCACCCAAAGACTACGTAAGGAGAAGCTCTTCTTCTAGCTCAACCTCTGTGTTGCCAAAAACAACTAAGGACTCATCTAAGCCGACCAAATCCCCAGCCTCATCCTCTGCCTCTCCGTCTCTACCAACTCTTGAAGCCTCTCCCTCCTCTGGTCACAAAACACAGAGGAGCAAGACGAAGTCTCCACTCAAAGGCTCTCATTCTTCATCCTCAGGTTGTGGAATCCGATCGTCCCTAGCTGCACGTGAAAGGGTAAAGATGATATCAGCAGCGGTGTCTGTAGAGCGTCTCCCAGTGTCACAGAGACAAGCAGTAAAAGACAGAGTAGTGGCTGATTTAAAGGAAACCAAACTCAAAGACCTGGAAACAAGCAAAGCGGAAAAGAGAGAAGATCATGACAAACGTACAAAGGAGGAGGATGTTGAAGGTGAAAATTACCACATGCTTGAGTCATTTGATGGCCAAACTGATAATCAGAAGGATGAAGGGAATCAACCAGGCAGCTCTGACACCAAGACACCTGAACCTGAGACATGCTTGGTCCTGGACAGTGTCAACGATGATGGAAAAGCTTGCCCCGAGATGTCCACTGAAAAGGAAGTGGACAGTGTTACCAAAAACAAAGGAGGGAAAGAGGAGAGTTACCTGGTTGAAGATGATGCTTCCACAGTAAAGCAGGAGGCAAATAATGAAGTTAGTGTCCAAGTGTTAGATCCAGGTAGGAAAGAAGAGGAAGACGAATTAACATCAGCAGAATCCTGCAAAGATGTAAAAACACCTGATGATCAAATCCCAGAAGATGAAGACCAGCCTCCTAAAGTCTGTGACAACAAAGACAGTGATGTTACTGAACTAGAAACCTTTGAGATATTGGATTCAATTGACGATCAGACGATAATGGACCAAAACACTGAAGCACAGAGTGATCAGATGTCTACAGACATTTCACGTAGAGAAGAAGAGGAGGAGGAGGATGCCTCCAAGGTAGTGGATTCTGTTACAGATCAGCCAACAACTACAGAGTCTGAGTCTGACAACAACAAACCTGACGCATCTTCTAGAAGAGATGATAGATCCTCAAAGAGGAGTGGCCTGAGGACCAGAGCATCCAAGAGTGAAGAGAAGGTCAAATCACCAGAGAAACAGGACAGGGTGGTGAAAAGATCAGAAGCACCACGAGACTCCACTGCAAGACTTCCTCAAAGAGACCAAGACCCTGAAGAGGAGAAGGTGTCTGAGATGGTCCACTCCACTGAGGAAGTGGTTCAAGAAGCGGCCGCCACAGAAAGGACTGATAGAAGAAGGAGTGGAAGAGGAAAGAAAGAGGAGAAAGTGACTCTGAATCTCACTGAAGCATCTGAAAAACCAGATGAAGATGAGGAGGCTTCTTATGAAATCTTAGATTCTGTGGAGGACGAGACTGTGACTGAGGAACCGGTCGTTATGACAAGATCCACCAGAGGAAGAAGGGGAAGGACGACTCAGAAAGACCAAACAAAAAAAGAGGACACACCGACAAGAAGTCGACGCACTCCTGTCAGAGAGACACAGGAAAAAACTCTAGAGATGGAGAAGGAAGCATCTTCAAAAGAGAACTCACCAACAAAGAAGAAAGACATCACTGTTAGAGAGGAAATAGACGAGGAAGCCACCTATGAAATATTAGATTCTGTGGAGGACGAGGTTCTTCAGGATGACCGGCCCCCTACAGGAGGGAAAAGGAAGAGGGGAAGACCAAAGAAAGCTGTTAAATCAACTAGAAAAAACCCTGTAACACTGAAGGGCGACAAAGATGCATCTGAAAAAGAAGCTGATGATGATGATGAAGAGGAGCCTTTGTATCAGATTGTAGATTCTGTGGAAGATGATCAAGCTCAGGAGGAGTTGATGACCACTGAGGAGTCAAAAGATGAAACTTGTCCAAAAGTGGAGGAAGCAGCTGTTCAAGAAGATGCACCAACGTGTAGGACCGTTGTGGAAGCATCCGACAAAGATGTCACCAAGGATTTAGATCATGAAGCAACATCTACAACAAAGGTCAAAGATCCCACAACACCAGAAGTGGAGAAGAACCAAGTGACGAGTTCTCTGGTGGACCTGGATGAAGTGAGTGATGAGGAGGAAGATTACCCTGACGACATAGCTGAGGAGGAAGAACTGAGGGAGAGGATGGCTGCTGCTAAAGAGAAGCAACTCACCATGGAGGAGGAGAAGAAGGAGCAAGTAAGGGAAGGAGAGGAGGAAGTAGAAGTCGACACCATGGAACTCCTGACTCTGGACGAGGTGGAGGCAGACGAGGCTGGAGAGGAAATTGTGCAGATGCGTCCTGAGTCGAATGGTGAGATTCCAGCCGGAGAACTTCAGGGGCTCGTCACTCTGGAGAAAACTGTAGAAGAAGTGGAGGAAAAAGTTGAGGCCCGCCCATCCATCGAAGACGGCCAATCAGTGGACTCAGCCCCCCAGGTAAAATACCGATTCGGAATCATAGTAAATTCATCGCAGAACACAAATTTGCCAACGTACTTGCTGCGTGCACATCTACATTCCATAAACAACAGTATAGATCATCAACTTTACCTTTTGTCTGGTATTTGTTTGTACAACGGGGGTCAAGCGAGGATGGGTTCACAGTCTGTGCTTCACAAACACATTCTAACCATGTGTTGCTCCTCTTTTTAGACGTCGGACACTTTAGATGAAGCGAGTGGTGACGTGAAAGAGAAGCTGGACCAAGTGGAGCCGACATCCAGACCTGCTACAGGTTGGTGTTGAAATGAAAGGATTTACGATGGCTACCGGCTGATTTCAATTCAAACCAAAACTAATTTATAATACACTGATTGACTTTCCCCCCAAAAGTGACAGAGGCTTTTCTTAGGCCTGATTAATTTCTAAATCAAGGCGAGATCAATTTATCAGTTCTTCCTCTTCTTCAGCTGTGAGTAAAAGGAGGAAGGAGATTGTCGGACCTGAGGCAAAGAGATCTCGTTCTAAGTCTCCTTCTGTTCCTGCCGACTTCAAGCTGCCGCCATTCAGAGCCAACCATCCCCTCGGTGAGAATCACACAGTTTTTTTATTTAATATTAATTTCACCCGATTGAAAATAGTTTGATATGATTTTTATGTTTGTGTGTTTGTGTGTCCCTCCAGGTCAGGAGTTCGTGGTCCCTAAATCCGGATACTTCTGTAACATCTGCCGTGTTTTCTACCTGAGCGAGAGCAGCGCCAAGGACGTTCACTGCAGCAGCAAGGCGCACTACAACAACCTGCAGGTACACAATCACAAAATGTAACACAAAGTTCAATGCTGAACTCTGAGCATATTCAGGTCAAACTGTTTGATCTAAAAATGTCCATTAGGCCTGACACTGTTTGTGTTCTTCTTCTCAGACACACTACCACAAGCTCCAACAGAAACTATCAAGAAGTTCAACGCCAAATTCTCAAGATGGCGTTTCCGATTGATCCAGACTTCAGCTTCCGATCCTTGATTTGGATTTTGCCTTTAAAACCTGTGGAAACCTCTGGAGCCACTGACGACGGGTCTGGTTGAGTTGTGTTCTCACCCTGATGGTCACACTGACAGTTCTATAAATAAAGTGTAGATTTTAAAAGATAATTGTCGAGTTTCTTCATATGCTGGTGGACATTTTTACACTAACCTGTATGTACACTAGTTTTTTTTTTTAGTATATGTCTAATAATTATCTCACACGTGTACTTATGGTTGTTTGTTGTTTTTTCAGTTTTTGCCTTTTAGTGCTGCTACTTTACATTTATCAGTCGGGGCTATTTCTTTTCAGTGTTAAATTCCAGTTTGTAAAAGAAATGTATGGTGGAATAAATATTTTAAATAACATTTTACAAACAGTATTTTCTGTAAATATAAATAAAAGGAGTTCTGTTGAACACATTCTTGTAATTTTGATTGATTGTGATGAAGAGCCACTCTTGTGAAGCATTTTGTTTGTCGTGAGATGGATTGTGAAAGTCTGTGAGAGTAAACACTACAATGTACTGCTGATCGGTTCTAGCGTTGGTCAAATATTCCTCAGCAGAAATATTGCACATGACTGAGTTATTACACAATATCAAGTATTGCACATGATATTGAAATAATTTGATAAAAAAAACAATATCACACATATTGCAGGTGTCACAAACAGAATAAAATGGCTCTTCTGCTGTAAAGTTGTTGCTGTTGTTTCTCACATAAGGAAGATTTGTCCAAATGTGACGTTTTGGGATCAGAATCGAACCGGTAGCGTTTTCTTTTAGTAACTGCGCTTTTACTCTGAAAGTGCGTGCTTTTACTCTGAAGGCCGGTCACCCCGCACCGGAAGCCGTGACGGCCGGTTTCCTGGAACTTACCGACGCGAGGACGAGTTTGGACGTATCTCAAGGTACGTGACGGAAAAAAAACAACGATTTAAAAACACGCAGCTGATGTTTGTGAAACATTCTCTGCGTGTAATTCTTCTCCATCTCTTGCTAGCTCCGGTTAGCATCAGCTAGCAGCGGTTAGCAGCAGCTAGCTTAGCTGATCGATACTTGATCATCACACCGTTAATCCTGATTCAACGCTTCCGGTTTATCAGAACAAACGTAGGCCTGCGTCATATTTCACGAATGTCACGTTGTGCGCGCAGGTTGTGTGCGTCCTCATGAACAATGGCTACGTTCAGATGCACGACCCACATAATGATAACAGCAAACTTTGTTTACAATTTTAATCACACTGTTACAAACTGCTTTACAAGTTCAAAGTGAACAATTGAAGGCAAAACAATAATAAACAATTTGAGTGTTTAATTTTCACGTTAAAGAGCAGAAAACAATTTCAAATAGAGCATAACAAAACGTGTATTATAGATGTTAGAATCAAATGTGTTTGTGGAGTTCACCAGACGAAGGAAGCCCTGACGGAAAAGTCCCGGTCACCAGAATGGACGAGACACGAGCAAGTTCTTCTTGACAGTTTTCACTGGAGACGCCATCAGCCCATCTCCCCGAGATTCGCCAGCCTTGTTTGTGTTGTTTTGTGTTGTTTGTATTGTTTTGTCTTGTTTGTGTTTACCACAAGAAGAGCTGGAATCATCAGAATGACCGGTCACACTCATTCCACAGCTGGTTATAAACCACGGACCTAACGCCTCGAAGATGGCCTTTCTTCTTCCTTGTTACCCTTCCACGTCTTTTGTAGATCTGCCTTGAGACTTGTGTAATTAAAGCTGTGTTTCCACTGCACGGTCATTCCCCAGGATCTAGGAACCTGTGATGAAACGCTGGCTGTGTTCCAAGCCGCCTCCTTCACGGCTGCGCTGACCTGCCAAGGCCGAACCGAATGTTATGCCAAATTCTGCTTGTCTGTAGAGGATAGTCATAACTTCAAGGATATCTTGAGAGAGAGAGAGAATGGAATTTTAGCCCCGGGTTTGCTGCATTTTTCCACGTTCTGCGTCTATTGGCTCTGTTGTTTCGACTGTTTCCATCATAGTTGAGTTGTTTGTTTGTTTCAGTCTTTCTGATGTTTACCCTGAGCAGCAGTGACACTGTTTTCTCTCTCTATCTGTGCTGTGTTTCTTTTGTCCCCATTTTTTCGGTCTCTCTAGTGACGCCCAAGACGAGTGAGAGAGGGAACTAAACAACAGGAAGCACCAGAATGAACCAGACAGGACTCTCCGGATGATGCGTGTGACTGAGCCGAGGCGCCGAATCCATTCAATGAACTCCTTGTTTTTTATTTTTACTTCTTAGCTCTTTGTTTCTATCGGAGCATTTAGCTCCTCCTCCTGCTGCCGGCCCCTCATCGAGACCCCTGGAGGTCTCGCAGGGAGCCGGGGCCTCATTGAACAGCAGGCTGCATCCTTACAACTGAAATCCCAGCTGACGCGGATAAGACATTCTCTTGGTTGAGTGTTGAGTTGTGAATTTTGCTCCATCGTACAGGCTCCCCACTCACCCGCAACCCCCTCATCCTAAACTGTTGTGGTCCTCAATCTCCTTGATCTCTTGAAGGCTGACAACACCATGTCTCATCCCCGTTATAACCCCTATGCCTCTGGTACTCAACGTTCCAACCAGGGGCAACATAGAGTCTCGAGTGTGCAACCAGAGAGAGACCTCCGAAGGGACATTCCTGGTTATGGACCAGGGTCCAGTTTCAATCCTCCTCCAGCTTCTTCTGCAACTCCTGCCAACCATGGGGGAAATATCCCATCACTGCTGGATCTGCCGGTGATCTACAGGCCTGAACAGGCTCGGGCCAGAGTAAACAAGGCTACAGAGCGAGATGGGGACTTGCATGTTAGCAGAGCCAGAGAGGAGGTGAGGTGTCTTGACAGACCTGCCCAGCCCATTGACCAGAGCACTCGCTTCAGCCACACTCAGAGTGATGAGATTCTCTCTTCAGGCACAGGGACGACTTCTTATCCGATGTCCTCAACCTCTGCCTCTGCTGGACGCAGACATGCTGAAGGTGAAAGTGGCAGTAGCTCCTTGGACTGGTTGCCAAAATACAAAAGGTCAACTGCTGATGATTCCACTAAATCGTATTCATTACCTGCTTCATCTAGCTACACCAGCAGTGGTGACGTTGGTCGGTTTAAAACATCCAGTGACAGAGAATGTGATGGACATTCCATTCCAGGGTCAGGTGATTATAACTATCCTGCACCGGTCAAACCAGCAGCTCATGCTGAGACAGCTCCCCACAAGCACACCTCGGAATCTGCTGCAAACATTCTCTTGAATTTTGGTCTTGAAAGGGAGGATTTGGAATTTCTCATCTCTTATCCTGAGGAGCAGATCACACCTGATAACCTACCATTCCTTTTGCGTCAAATCCGCACTCAGAAGGCGAATAGAGCTATGACCGCGGTAGAGTCAGAACCCTTTCCTCAACCTCAACCCAGCAGAGTTGTGAGTGAAAGGGACATGTTGATTAGTTCTGGAGGGTCACCAGCTGTTCTCCAGCCCAACAAAGTGATTGACTATGGACATACTAGCAAATATTTTGGAGGGGTGTTGGATGCCATTGGAAGGACCAGTGGCAGAAGTGCTGACAGTGGTGGGAGTGACATTAGTTTGTTTTTGAACGAGCAACGCAGCAGCAGCGACAGTCAAGAACAATTGAAAACAGAAACAGAGATAAGAAGCATTCCAATGTTTCTTAGCCGCTTCCAGACTGGCTCTGTTACCACCGACCGCTCATCGTACACTTCAGCGCTGAGGTCTGTAGCTCCTGAAAGTAGTGATCCAGTGCAACAGTTTCAGACCCAACCAGACCAGACTGCCAAACCAATCTTCCGCTCTTTCTCAATTCCAAAGAAAGAACCCGACAGAAAAGTCCTCACCTCTGAAGCCTTGAAACTCTTTCCTTTGAAAGCACCAGAGACAAAACCCCAGTTAACGTTGAAAAGCCAACAATCCTCAAAAGTGTTGGACAATGCGTATCAAGGCCGACGTGGTCATGTGGTCATTGACAAGGTTTATACCAGTGCTGCTAAAGATGAGAAGGCAACTCGAGGACAAGATTCAAGGTTTTCTGAGCAGAGGATAAAGCTGCCGGAGGAGACACAGCAAATGCAGAAGACGCAAAAACAGCAGCCGCAAATGCAGCATGTGCAGAAGCAGCAGGAGCAGCTGGTTCAGATGCAGCATGTGCAGAAGCAACAGGAGCAGCTGGCTCAAATGCAGCATGTGCAGAAGCAGCAGGAGCAGCTGGCTCAGGAGCAGCTGGCTCAAATGCAGCCAACACAGAAGCAGCTGGCTCAGATGCAGCATGTGCAGAAGCAGCAGGAGCAGCTGGCTCAGGAGCAGCTGGTTCAGATGCAGCATTTGCAGAAGCAACAGGAGCAGCTGGCTCAGATGCAGCCAGCGCAGAAGCAGCCACCGCAGACGCAGCCGGCGCAGACAGAGAATGCACGAACACAGCAGCCGCAGAAACAACCAGTATCGCAACTTGGGAAGCCAACAGTTTACCCGACTGTGAAACCTTCCTATTCCCAACCCATGGTTAATCCTCCAGCTTCACTTCAGCCAAGCCCAAACACATGGAGCAGTGCTTACCCAATTTTAGTGAAGGTACCAGGTCCACAGAAGCAGCCAACAGAGGCCATGATGTATGACTATGCTGCGGCCACACCAACAGTCTTCCCACACACCTGTTCTCTCTGTTACAAAGAATGCATTAATATGAAGGTGAGTGTGACAGCTAACTACTTTTCTCTTTAAATCTAAGTTGCAATGCCCGATAAACATCATTTGACTCAATTGAATCAATAATTAGAACATCCGTGTTCAGTTTTGTCCAAGGAAAATTTAAATAACCTTTTGAGGAGGAAGTATGAAATCTTTTCATTGCAATGAATCTATTGGCCTCACAGACCACTGCTGCTTGTGCCTCTTTCTTAAGAGTTAAATTATCATATTGCTTAATAAGCATCCCAAAATAGAGAACAGATGTAAGTATGTTATCGGTTACCTCATTTGAAACGGACACAACTCTTTAAGATCTGAGCCTCTTGTTAGACATTTGTTTCTTCAAACTCTTTCATCTCAAACCGTGAGTAGATCTTGTTTATGGCCATAATTTTCGGGGACCTAATCATCCTTTTTTGCAGAACATTAAAGTCTTATTGTTTCCCAAAAAGAGTTCCAATAATTTGTACCTCTACTGTCAACTTGAGACGTCGACATTGAGAAAAGACACACTGGCTTCTTCGCATCTCCCCGCCTTTGCTCCTGTGCTCTGTGGTTTGTTCCTGATCTATAACTGACAGCAGCCTCTGCAGAGAAGATGTTATCATCACAGATTCCGGAGCTCAAGAAGAGAACCTATGTACTTCTGGTGTTTCTGGAACTGTGGCTCCTGTACTTGTTGTTTTACATGATGAAGAGTAAAGTAATTATAAAGGTTCTAAAGGAATTAATTTCCTTAATTTTGTCCACATCCAGATTTATTATTCGTTTTCATGCTCATTTCCAAAAGGCCATTATTTACACACAGCTTGTTATTTACTCTCCAGGCTGTTGGCTCCTGTCACAGCTCCTCACATGAACTCAAGGTTGTTCCCATCTTTTGTAAAATGAATGCAAATAAACCTGATAACAACAGGAATGGATTTTGTTATTTTCGGAGAGGGACACGCTTTGAAGATCCAAGAAACTTATTTACGACTGTT
>NC_070648.1:2398052-2439811 GCF_947347685.1 Pleuronectes platessa | reverse complement strand
TTTGGGTTTGTTTGCAGGACACTAAGCAGAAGACAACTCCTCAGCAGTAAGATATGCTTCTTCACCTCATGACAAAACATTACTGTACAATTCTGTCTGCACAACTAAAAAATTGTCCTGCCTTGCTTGGTTCTCTTCCAGAGTCCTCACCAAAGACAAAACAGCTGCTGAAGGGTCGACCAAGGAAACTGGGGCACGAGTCTCGGTGTCAGAAGCAACGAAGGTCTCAACCCAGCAGGTTTCTAAAAAGCCAAGATCCGAACCAACTCATGTCTCAGAAGTAACGGTCAAAGTGGAATCAGCCTCGTCTTCACAGGAACCCAAAACCCCAGTGGACAACTTGGCTGAAACAAAAGGACGCGATAAAAAGGAGGCAAGATCCAAACCGAAGCCCAAAGCAGAACGTGTCAGTGCTGAGGCGAGTCAAGCTGCAGGCGCTGAGCCGATGGAGCTCGGGGAGACAGGAGGTGACCCGGTAGAAACCTGTGCTGAGGGCAAAGAGACAAATGTGGAAGCTGTGTCCGACAAACCCAGTGGGAGTCAACCACCGACCAGTAAAGACGAGACCGGCCCTCCTACTGTTCAAACAGCTGATGAGGCGTCATCACAGGTCCCAGAACCAGAGTCCACAGAACCGGAGTCCACAGAACGGTCTGTAGCTTCGGGTCTGGACACCAAGATGGAGGCTTCACGATCCCCAAGCCCAACTGAAGAGGGGGAGAAAAATACAAAAGGTATGTTGAAGACACTTTAACGAAAGGAGGTTGGTTTTAAAGAGTAAATGTTCTGAATCAAGCCTCATGTCTTTGTTCCATTGTCTACATTTGGTCGCTCTTAGTGTTCACGTTGCTCTGGACCAGGGTCCGAGGAACCTTTCACACACACGTCTGAAAATAACAAAACCTGCAATATGCTCCTTCTTCTGTGTGTGTGTGATTTGAAGATCCTGCATCTGCGGAGAAGAACCACAGGGATCCAGCATCAGCCTCCGTTTCGACTGAGCCAGCAGCTGGAACAGGGAGTGAGAAGCCAGCGGCAGCCGGCAGACGGTCTTCAGCTGCAGTACGCACTCTGACCATCGGGGAGATGGTGGAAGAGCACTTTCATCCGGATAAGATCAGTAAGAAATCCAAGAAAGAGACACAGTTGTCTTCCTGTTATCATAAATCATGTTTTCGTCAATCTGAGTTTCTCTTCTTCTTGTTCACAGAGTGCCTGTCGAAAGAGTCTGCCATGTCGAAGGAAGTAAGTTCTTAAAGTAATCTCTTAAAATAGGGTTTATTCAGTTACCTCCGTTTACATTTCCTCTCCTGTATTTATCTGTAATGATTATGGAAGTAAATAATTGTTCTACATTTTTTCAGAGCTGTAGGACGCTGCTGATCTCCAACCTGCCAAAGTTTCACGAGGGCTGCTACACAGAGGACGACGTCGCCGCTGTGTTCGTTCCTTTTGGCTTGACGTCCTGGAGCGAGGAAATCTACGTTGTTCCTCAGGCGCGTGTGGTGAGCACAGATTTATATCATCATATCATATCATCACTTTCTTCATGTGATGTTCTTTGGGGGGGGATTTATTTAAGTTCTGTCACAGTTTAACATCATTTATCGTGATATTTCTGAAAACATTGTAATAAATACACAAATAGCATCGTACTGATTTGGATTGTACAGTAATATAACTGCTGTTGTACTGTATGTTTCGGTATAACATGATTTGTTTCTGCGTTTCCTCCCAGGCCTTTGTCGTGATGCCCTCACCGCTTAGTATACACAGAGTTCTGGCTGCCAGACCGGATTCCATTGCTATCAAAAAGAATAGACTGTCGTTGCAGGTCTTGGGACCCAAAGACAATCAATCCCTCAAGGATCCGGTAATTACCATCACTGCTTGTTTTTATGCCTCTGATCCCAGTACAAACATTGAGCTGGAAACACAGATGAACCGATTGGAATCTGGTGGACGAAATGTCCTCTTATCTCACAAACCCCCTTTTGCACGTCACAAAGATGATATCTGAGAAACGCTGAGGGAATCATTTCAAATTGTGCACAAATGTTCATTTTGAAACCTTAACTGATGTCAAAGGTCACAGGGACCTCATGGGAGTCTGAAACTGGACTGGGTGGAGGAGGCTCTCAATCAGAGGGCAGGGATTGAAGTTGACACGATACATGTCCAGTATATTAATTCCTGCCTAATCTGACATTTCTTCCAGTTTTGGTTTTATACATCCCTGATGAAGTGGATGGATTCTGTAAGTACCACACACACACACACACACACACACACATTTAATGCACTTTGAGTTATTGAAAATAATAATCAACCTCTTGTTTATGATGCAGCGGATGGAACATGACGGACACAAAACAGTCTACATCAGGAACATCTCACCGAGCGAAGCCAGAGACCTCAGAGAGGCTTTGAGAAAAATCGGATCAGTCTCGAACTACCTGCCTCTGCTCAACAAGGTACACAAACCTAGACACACACAAAGCACTTGTGACTTAACAGGACTTCCTGCTCATTAAATCCATCTGAACACGTTTCAGGTGTTTATTGAATTTGAATCTGACTGGGGGGCCGATCGTCTTGGAATGTGGTGCAGCCTCCTGAAACAGGCCCAGAGTTACATCGTGGTCCGGCTCAAAGAACCATTCAGCACCTGTAGAGCACAGAGTAAGTCTTCTTTGTAGGAGATATATTGCAGAAAATTCCATGTCTGTCTGTCTAAATGATAAATGGTCTGTACCAGCATCACAACCACAGAGATCTCACAGAACACATGTCTCATATCCCTACAAACACAAATAACACAAAGTAATTTGCTTCTTTGTTCTCTCACGTTTCAGAAATATGACTCTTGGGGTTTTTGTTCTTGCAGCACCAGAACATCCTGAGAAGGCTATACCACACAGCAAGGACGCTGCTGCTTGGGCAACTACCCCGTCACAAAAACATGGTGTTCCACGAGGCAGCTGTTCACCTTTCTGGATCACAATGTCCACCAGTCCCTTTGTGTTCCCTACCACGAGTCCTTGGTTCTCGATTCCAGAATATCAGACCGTCAGAGGATATGACGACATCAAGGTAACCACCTTTTCTCCATAAGTACAACCGATACTCACACACGTATCCGTTCTAGCAGCTTTAAAACTCCAGGGTTGGTGCATTTTCCAACAGAAGTGTAGTAGTGTGGATTTAGCCTCACCGAGGAGGTTTTACAGACGAGCAGAGCAACTGGAATAAATACAAATCAGCATCAACAAATAAAAGCAATTGTAATTCACAGTAGAAGAACAATGTTCAGCGTTTTCTGTTCTTATCTCTGTGACTGAACTCTTCTCTCTGAACACGGTGTCCTGCAGAATGACCACAGTCGGGGTTCCATGTTCCTCACACTCATGTTGACCGGTTTACCAGAGGGAGGCTACAGGCAGGAGGACGTCTACAGGCTGGTCAGGCCTTATTTCCCACAAATTCTGGACTCTCTGTACTACAACGTGATCGTGCTGACTCTGCAGAGGAGGGTGAGGACAAAGGGCTGAAGACGGACAATCTTTCCAGTTGAACTGTGTTATAACATCTTGTCTTTCTTCTCCGCTCCAGGCCTTCGTGCATTTCAGCGACTGGACATCGTGCTGCAATTTTGTCAGAGATCACATCAGGGAGCCGGTTTCTGTCCGAGGCTCCGTTCTCAAGATCCACTTCGTCCTTGAGTACATGTATCCTGAGTCAAGAGAGGTGTGGACACCGAGGAGAGAGTTAAACAGGACGTCAGAGTTTGATCGTCTCTTGTTCCTCACTCAACCTGGGAACCGTTTCTCAATGAACATTAAAACAGTCTGAACCATTTGGAGAAAAGATGTTGTTCGACTGAAACATGTTTTAACAACATCTGTGTCTTCTTGCAGGAGCTCATGTACACATCCTTGATGAAATGGAGCAACTCTGTAAGTTCCTAATCATTTATTTGAATCTTAAGTTATTATATTCCTTGACTCCTTGGTCCTTAACACCAGTCGTGGCTTTTCAGAGTGTTCCAGATCCCCAGTCTCTGGAGGAGCGGCTGCTCTGTGTGGATATCGCTCAGACCAGTGTCTACCTCATCAAGACGGTCATGAAAACTGTGGCGTCCATTGCTAAATTTGTCAGCTTCCTGCCGCTCGCCAACAGGGTACGACAACGACAACACAACACACAGCTTCAGTTTTCACATTGCGTGTGGAGAGAATGGGGATTGTACTTTATGTCAGAGCATCAGAAGAAGGTCTACATTAGTCTGCTGTTGTGTGTAA
This sequence comes from Pleuronectes platessa, assembly GCF_947347685.1. Taxonomy (NCBI): domain Eukaryota; kingdom Metazoa; phylum Chordata; class Actinopteri; order Pleuronectiformes; family Pleuronectidae; genus Pleuronectes; species Pleuronectes platessa. Next base: position 2,435,510 of record NC_070648.1, on the reverse strand, counting down.
CATCAATAATTTTTAATGTGACTGACAATTACAGAAATCCCTGAAATTATCAAATGTATTAAGTTGTTATTGCTGAGTCATCAATAATTATTTCCCCTACTACTCTGCTGAGATTCTTTGACCATGTTTGTCGCATCACTTTCTTCATTTCTTTTTCCTCCCTCTCTCTTTTAACTTTGTCCATGATTCAGATCTGTGTGGAGATGGCTGACTCCAGTGGTGCAGCTCAGGTTCTGGAGAAGTTCATGGTTTTTACACCAAAAGCTCAATGTGAGCGACTGATGTTGTAAGTGTCCTCAAATATATTCCTCTCAACAATGTCTTTCATGAAGTTTGGTTCCATGTCTGTGAGTTTAAAATGTTTTCAATGCCATGTTTTCACACCTAAACTAACACCTCTCTTCTTCTTCTTACAGTCAAAAAGTCACAGGCATTCGGTCGTGAGTATATCCCTTTTTAAGTTATTATTTTTCTGCAATGTAACTGTAATTATGTTAATTAAATGAACAGCTACAGCCTCGAAGGCTCCACAGGAAGAGAAAACCGAGGGATGTCTTAACTATTAAAGAAACACGATAAAACCTGAAAGCAATATATTACGCTTTTGTGTAAGAAGTTTTTCTCTTTTTAGTCTGAAGAGCTCAAAGAAGCATATTGAAGCCTCTGCTGAACCAGCTGGTGATATCCCGATGGAGGAAGTTGAGAAACTAGGAGCAGAGATGGTCACAGATTCCACATCTGCCCCTAAGGCGGATGAGGATGTAGATGCTGCTGATGGAGACACTGTCCCAGCTGCTTCCGGTCCCACATTCTCCACCACAAGTCTGCCCAGATCTAACGAGACCACCACAGAACATCCTCCGATTGACCAGGACACCATCACGGCCGTGCTGGCAGCGGTTCGCCAGCACAGACTCGCCCAAGAAAGGACACAGAGAGGAGAGACAGAGGTGAAGCATGGCTTTGTTGACTTTGTAGACGCTAACACAAACATCAGATAACACCATGAATAGCATGCTGTTAAACTTTCATTCAAGGTGTACACACTCAAATCTTAGGGTGTTAGTTCAATTTGATTTGATTGATGAGATTAACTATTTATTGTTTTTTCAGAGTTCTCTGCGATCACAGAATCAGGATGAAGCTACAGACGTCGTTCTTACTTCAGATGATCAACCTTTAAACCTGAGGGACTTTGTCACTGTTGATGAAGTTGGTGATGATGTGGAAGAAACAAATCCAGCCCATGAAGCTTCAAGGGGCCAACGAGATGCAAAGAAGAGAAAACGTAGCAACAAACCCAGTAAGGCTACTGAACAGGAAACCTCTGAGATATTAATAATTGACAATCAGACGACAATGGACCAAAACACTGAAGAGGAGGATGCCTCTAAGGAAGTGGATTCTGTTACAGATCAGCCAACAACTACAGAGTCTGAGTCTGACAACAAGAAACCTGACGTGACTTCTAGAAGAGATGATAGATCCTCAAAGAGGAGTGGCCTGAGGACCAGAGCATCCAAGAGTGAAGAGAAGGTCAAATCACCAGAGAAACAGGACAGGGTGGTGAAAAGATCAGAAGCACCACGAGACTCCACTGCAAGACTTCCTCAAAGAGACCAAGACCCTGAAGAGGAGAAGGTGTCTGAGATGGTCCATTCCACTGAGGAACTGGTTCAAGAAGCGGCCGCCACAGAAAGGACTGATAGAAGGAGTGGAAGAGGAAAGAAAGAGGAGAAAGTGACTCTGAATCTCACTGAAGCATCTGAAAAACCAGATGAAGATGAGGAGGCTTCGTATGAAATCTTAGACTCTGTGGAGGACGAGACTGTGACTGAGGAACCGGTCGTTATGACAAGATCCACCAGAGGAAGAAGGGGAAGGACGACTCAGAAAGACCAAACAAAGAAAGAGGACACACCGACAAGAAGTCGACGCACTCCTGTCAGAGAGACACAGGAAAAAACTCTAGAGATGGAGAAGGAAGCATCTTCAAAAGAGAACTCACCAACAAAGAAGAAAGACATCACTGTTAGAGAGGAAATAGATGAGGAGGCGACCTATGAAATATTAGATTCTGTGGAGGACGAGGTTCTTCAGGATGACCGGCCCCCTACAGGAGGGAAAAGGAAGAGGGGAAGACCAAAGAAAGCTGTTAAATCAACTAGAAAAAAACCTGTAACACTGAAGGGCGACAAAGATGCATCTGAAAAAGAAGCTGATGATGAAAAGGTGTCGTCTCCGATTCTGGATTCTGTGAAGGATGAGATGGTTGAAGATCAACCTCCCACAGAAGAGTCCCTCAAAGACAAGGAGGAGGAGCCTGTGCATCAGATTGTAGATTCTCTGGAAGATGATCCAGTTAAGGAAGAGTTGATGACCACTGAGGAGTCAAAAGATGAAACTTGTCCAAAAGAGGAGGAAGCAGCTGTTCAAGAAGATGCACCAACTTGTAGCACCATTGTTTTGGAAGCATCAGAAAAAGTGGTGGCAGAGAATTTAGAAAGTGGAAATGATCCATCTGCTGCAGAAGAGTCTGGTGTGGACAAGAAGGAAAGATCCCTCAGGACAGACATCAAGGAAGAAGATACATCTACAACCAAGTCCCAAGGAGATGCTGCCACTCCGGCAGAAGAGAAGAACCAACAATCGTCCGGTGAAAGTGACACAATAGTTGTGAAGAGTGCTCTGCTGAACCTGGATGAAGTGAGGGATGAAAAGGACGATCACCCTGAAGACACGGCCGAGGCGGAAGGATTGAGAGAGAGGCAAGCTGGTGCCAAGGAGCAAGAGAGGAACACCAGGGAGACAGATGGGAGGGAGCAGGAGGTCGTGGACTCCACGGAGCTGGTGACTCTGGATGAGGTGGGAGCAGATGAGGCTGGAGAGGAAACGGTTGAGATCAGGGCCGGAGAGCTGCAGGGGCTCGTCACTCTGGATGAAATCATAGACGCAGACGAGGGAGAAGTTGAGCAAAGCACGTTGGAGCCCCGCCCCCCCATCAAAGAGGACCAGGCAGTAGAGGTAAAGCTCAATTTAGCAAAAGGTTAATTCAATTTCCACCTGTAGGGAAATCACATGTACAGCATAACACAGATTTGCAGCACTAATGATCTCCTGACTCCTTTTAGACTTTGGATGAAGCAGGTGACGATGAGGAGGGGAACACAGACGAAGCTGAGAAAACCACAAGACCTGTTAAAAGCAGAATCAATGAAGACACAGGTATGTGGAGCCTGTTATAAGTTACAGTGTATGAATTATAGTTTTGGGGAACTTCAATTTTTATTCTTTTGTTCCTCATCGTTTTTCAGAGGAGACGTTGGTGACGGTGGACGAGGTTGAAGAGGAGGAAAAAAAGGAAGCTCCCAGAACAAGAGGCCGACCCAAGAAGAGAAGCAGAAAGACGCCTGGTGACACAAACATCTCCGTCTATCTTTGGCTTCATTCATTGTACAATGATGAAGTTATTTTGCTCTCGTTGTCTCATTTGTGTTAATTTATTATCTTCTACCACAGTGAGAAAATCTGCGAGAGGGAAGAAAGTGGTTGAACAAGCGGAATCCGGCTCTGACGCTCCACCGCCCACTTCTCTGGACGCCTCGTCCTCATTGGACAAAGATCCGTCCACGTTATCAAGTGACAGCCAGCAAGAGATCCAGAAGGCATCGTTAGAAGGAGCAGGCCATTCCGACATCGATGCTGCCTCTGCTGGGCAGGACCTGCAGCCTGAGGCCCCTGAGAACCAGAGGCTGGAAGGAGAGGAGGCGATGGAGGCTTCTTCAGTTCCCAGCAAAAGGAAGAGGGAGCCTGTCGGACCTGAGGCAAAGAGATCTCGTTCTCTGTCTCCTTCCGTGTCCACCGACATCAAACTGCCACCGTTCAGTCCCAGCAACCCCCTCGGTGAGAAACACACTCACACTCAATGTCACTTTATATGGATTACGTCAGATTTAGGATTGTTTGTTTTACATCTCTGTTTCCCATCAGGTCCGGAGTTTCTGGTCCCCAAACTGGGTTACTTCTGTAATCTGTGCCACGTTTTCTGCGTGCACGAGAGCAGCGCCAGGGACACACACTGCAGCAGCCAGACACACTACGACAATCTGCAGGTACGCATGGACACATACACAAAATCTAACACAAATAACACACACAGCCTCACACTGTTTATGTATTTATCTGGCTTTCGTCTTTTTCAGAAACACTATGAGAAGCTTCAACCTGAACCATCGAAAGGGTCGACGGGAAATTCTCAAGCTTCCTTTTCTGATTGATCCAGACTCCAGCTGCTGGTCTTCTTTAAGAGAGTTGATCCCCAGAAGAGACTTTTTGAGTTCTAGGGAAACTGGAACTTTCTTTTCACATTGTTTCAGATGGTCGGAGGTTTTTCCCTGGCGCTCTTTTAATTTACATGAAGCTGTTACATCATTTAACAGCAACTGACAACAGAATTGGCGCCAACCAGCTGTTGATATTTACATCTGTGATAAATGTAAATGCCTATGGATTTGCATGTTACATTTTCTGTTTTCTAAACATGATTAAAGTGTGGTCCTGTTAACCTTGAGTCTTTGACTGATTGGGTCATGTGACCTTCAGCTCTGGGAAACGTTGGGGACAAGGATTTCTGGGCAAAGAGATGCTTTGTCTTTTACTCTGAAAGTGTTGTTGGAATAATAATTAAAAAAAAAGAGGCATTATCACAAACTGTCAACTGTTTGAAAGCAAAATAATTTATTTAATTTTATTATTATTTGTTTATTTATTCACCAAAAGGAAATGGATTTATAAGAAGAAGAAAAACAACGATCAGAGAAAACCCAATAATAAATGCAAGCATGTGCGCTTTTACTCTGAAGGCCTGTCCACCAAAGCGGAAGTCTTCACGCTCTCAAACCTCCGGGATGCTGATGGCGGACAGAGTTATAACCTGAAAGTAAAAGACGACAACGAAGTGAAGGTGAGAAACCAAAAGAAACGACGTCAGACAACCGGGGACAGAGAGACATGTCCCCGACTGATACGCGCCGTGTCCGGGGCTGGTCTCACGGCCTCTGCGGTCCGGGCCTCGCTGCTGCCCTGCTAGCATTAGCACAAGCTAGCAGCGTTAGCAGGTGCTAGCGTTAGCACATGCTATCAGTGGTTAGCAGCTACTAGCAGCCTTAGCAAATGCTAGCAGCGTTAGCAGGAGCTAGCAGCATTAGAAGGAGCTAGCAGCAGGAGCTAGCTCAGGTCTGTGTGGATTGTGAACGTCTGTGGTGATTTCAGACATTAAAACGTGTATTTACAAAATGGCTGAATATCTCTGAACGTGGCAGAGAGGCCTCAACACCAGAGGAAGAGGATCTGATCCCAAAGATCACTGTGAAACACATGTGGTGCAACAATAACAAACAACTTCTATATCTTGTGTTACTGTACTGACTCCACATGTTCATTTAAGTGTAATTGTTGGTGTATGAACAACTTAGTAATATCAATAGTGGGCCAGTGTCAAAAAATACTACTACACCTCCATTTGTATTCACCAGAGCAGTTCCTGTTGTAAACAAACCTCCTCTCTGGTCCTGTGTTGATGCTCCTGAGCCTCCTCACAATTAAACCTCCTCCTCACAATGACTCCTTGTTAGTGAGTCCTCCTCAAATCACTGCTCAATGTCCTGTCACTTGTTGTTGTTTGTGTGCTGGACGTTGTGTGCAGATCTTTTTTAATGAAGTGTTTCTCCACAACCCAGCACGCTGCCACCACACACCAGTTAATGACATTAAAAAGGGAGAAGTTTGGGATAAACTCTGTCATTAAAACATGTTATTATCAGTGATTCTTTAGCTTTAAGGGTGGGTGAAGATGATTAGCTTCTTAGTACCAGTTATGTTAAACGTTAATGTGACGATTGTATCACTATTTAAAAATATTTGAAAATCCCTGATAAATTATAAACCATGTGAGTTCCGATGGGTCTTATCAGACTGGTCAGTGCCAGTAACTACCCGCGATTAACGAGATGTTCATACAAACTGTGCATTGTGTGATTTGCTTTGTGTGATTTGCTTTGTCGACCTGTGCTTGTCTCGTCTGTTCCCACCAGGCTTGAGCCTGCAGGTGAAATAAATGAGTGTGTTTCTCCTCTAGATGTCTGACTTTCCTCTCCTCTTCTTGTTTGATAGTGAAGATCAGGACATGTAATAGATCAGGACATGAGTGTGTATCTGACAGGAAGCGCCAGAGAGGACAAGACCTTCCACATAAGGGATGTAACCGTGGAAGCCGACGTCCACTCACATTCAATAATTCTTTCCCTTTTTGTTTTTAAATTCAGCTTTGCATTGCTTTTGGAGCGTTGTGCCCTTTCTCCTGCTCCAGGGCCCTTACGAGGCCCCCCCCCTCCCCACGCAGGGCTCACAGGGAGCCTGTTCCTGAGTGAAGAGCAGACTGAGTCCTTCAAGCTTAACTGAAAGCCCAGTCACCATTGTTGTAGAGCCATGGACCTGCTGTAAACCTGACAGCCAGCTGTCCACAACACCCTCTCCACGACTGCTCCATCTATCAAACTCCTTAACCTTCTTAAGGCTGCAGATACCATGTCTCATCCCCTTTATAACCCCTATGAATCTGGGAACCAGAGTTCCAGCCAGGGGCCATATGGACTCCCTGGTGTGCAGGCAGAGAGGGACTCTCGGAGGGCAACCTCTGTCCTTGGACCAGGGTCCAGCTTCTCTCCTTCTGTAACTCCAGCAAACCATGGTGGAAATATCCAATCCCTGCAGACTATGCCAGTGAACTACAGGCCTGAACAGAGTCGGGCCAGAGTCAACGTGGGGGACATAGAGAGGTCTGTGGACTCGCATATTAGCAGAGCCAGAGAGGAGGTGACATCCACAGGCCAGAGCACTCGCTTCACCTACACAGGGACGACGTCCTATCCGATGTCCTCAACCTCTGCCTCTGGTGGACGCAGACAGTCTGAGGTTGAAAGTAGAAGTAGCTCCTTGGACTGGTTGCCGTGCTACAAAGGATCAACAGCAGCTGATTCCTCAAATTTTCTTTCACCGCCCGCTTCATGTAGCCGTACAAGCAGTGGTGGCAATACGTTTAATGCCTCCAGTGACAGACAGCGTGATGGACAGTCCGTCCCAGTATTAGGTGATTATGACTATCGGGTACCAGACAAACCTGCAGCTCCAACTGACACAAGTCGCCCCACGTACACGTCCGAGTCTGCTTCTAGCATCCTTTTAAATTTTGGACTAGAGAGAGATGATTTGGAGTATCTCGTCCAATACCCTGAGGATCAGCTCACCCCGGCCAAGCTTCCGTTCATCTTGCGGGAAATCCGCATCCAGAAGACCAATAGAGCTATGACTGCAGTTGAGTCAAAACCCTATCCTGAACCCCAACCGTTCAGAGGTGCCAGTGGCATGGACAGTTTGACTGGTTCTGGAGGGTCATCGGCCGTTCTCCAGCCCAGCAAAGTGATTGACTATGGACATACTAGCAAATACGTTGGAGGGGTTGGGGATGAGATTGGCAGAAATAGTGGCAGGAGTGCTAACAGTGGTGGGAGTGGCAGTATGATGTTGGCGAACACTAGCCACAGTCAAGAACCACCTCAAAAGGAAGGTAGCTCTGTTGCCAAATCTTCGTACAACTCAGTACAGAGCTCACTTGCTCCTCCAGCAAAGCTGTTGCAGACCCAACCGATCCAGACACCTCAACCAATCGTTAGCTCTGCTTCTCTGCCAAGAAAAGACGGAGACAGAACAGTTTATATGCCTGAAGCCTGCAAACCCCTTCCTATGAAAGAACGAGAGACAGATCGCAAGTTAGCATCAGTGACCCAGCCCTCTTCCACTTTGATTCGTGGTGTGCATCCTGACCGACCTGGTCTTGTGCTCATCGGCAACAGTGATGCCAGCGGCGCTAAGAATCCGACCACAACTCAAGGTAAAGGGTCAGTTGTTGCTGAGCAGAGGCAGATGCAGCAGAGGCAGCAGAACCAGATCAAGCCGATTCAGCAGAACCAGATGCCACAGAGCCAGATGCACCGGATGCCACAGAGCCAGATGCTGCAGAGCCAGATGCATCGGATGCCGCCGAGCCAGATGCCGCCCAGCCAGATGCTGCAGAGCCAGATGCACCAGATGCCACCGAGCCAGATGCACCAGATGCCGCCGAGCCAGATGCCACCGAGCCAGATGCACCAGATGCAGCAGAGCCAGATGCCGCCGAGCCAGATGCCACCGAGCCAGATGCACCAGATGCAGCAGAGCCAGATGCCACCGAGCCAGATGCACCAGATGCAGCAGAGCCAGATGCAACCACAGCAGCAGCCAGAACTATCAACGATTATCCCTCGTCCCATCAATCATCCACCACCTCAGCCAGTCCTGAGCTCTATGAACTTTCCTCAGTCCCAGGCGCCTTCCAGCAGCCAGGGTCCGGCAAAGAAGCCAGTGTCCAAGGGTCTGCCAGCGCCGGGTATGATGTACGACTATGCGGCGGCCTCACCGAGAGCCTTTCCACATACCTGTTCTCTGTGTTTCAAAGAATGCTCTCAGATGAAGGTGAGTACAAGAATGCACTCTCCATATAAACAATTGTGGGTTGTTCATTTTAATAAATTTACAATTTGTTTTCTTTTAATTTACATCAGATCATTTAAAATAGGGATGGGCATAATTAATTGGCGATCGATTATTGATCATTGAGAATTTCGTCGATGCAATATTTTTTTCATCGCCGAAAAAACTGGACTTCGTTATGTGGCACGAGGTCGGAATATCCGAGTTGTCCTGAACGCAGCACAGCGAGGATGTTAGCATCTGGAGGAAGCAGCCCGATGCTAGCCTCCGCTGCTCGCTCGGCTTCATGTCCGCACAGGGACCCTCAGTCCACGGGGAAGGGACCTGGACAGACCCGGGTCTGGGTGAGGGGTTCCGGGAGTGAGGGCGTGACAACAACCGGACTGAGAGGTCGAGAAGCGTCAAATCCAGCTAGCTCTCAGCAGCTAGCTGCTCTCTCTTACCAGTACAGCAACGCATATTTTCAAGTTTAACTGCCACAAGAGTTGTTCATCTTGTAATAAAGGCCTCAATGAGGAAAATCTATTTTCACTGCATTTTAATATAGCCTATAAATAGTGAATTTTTATATAAAATTATTAATGATTAATCGAAAATCGATCGTTAATTCTCCCGATGATCGATTAAGACAATTTAATCGAATGCCCATCCCTAATTTAAAATAGATAATTTTTTCTTTGAAAGATCTGACAAAAGTGCAAATATGATACTTTGACTTTGAACTTGAATGATACATTATTCTTTTGAGTTTTAATTGATCAGTGGTTACGCAGTAAACCCATAAGAAGCCTTCCATCGCCTGAGCTGTGTTTGTAAAATGAATCTATACATTGCAACTCGTTGACCCTCACCTCACTGATGTTCTACAAACTGATGTTTTGGTTTCAATGATGTTCGCTGTTCCTTTTTTTTTGGAGCCAAGCTTCCATTTTTGATGTATTCTTAATAATTATTGGTTTCACAACATATTCAGTCATTGCTAAATGTACTATGAACTTGAAGCCAACCAGTAAACAATGTAATTCATGAATCAAAAATCAGAAGAGATAATTTTTCTTTCTCGAACATCTTTTGGATTATTTTCCTCTTCTTTGGGACGCCACATTTCACGTTTTGAGAACTCAATGCAGCGGCTTCTTCCTCCCGCCAGTTTTCCACATCGACCTGCCTTTACCCAGATGGAGATGTGTCTGCTTTTGGTTTAGTCCTGATCCATTCCTGATAGAGACCTGCGCCGCAGATTTGGTTTTACGCAAGACTGAAGAGCCAGACGTTGCAGAATCCAGAGCCGCAAGAAGAAGGCCTTTTATTTTGGTTGCCACCAGAACTGTGACTCCTCATTTGCCATTGAAACCAAGCTTAATAAAAGCAGCTGTAACTAGAATGTCACTAATTGACTTGCTTACCTCCGCCAACAGTGTCATTAAATTAAAGCAAGGTGCACAAACTTACAAACACCCACAGATAAAAGTACTTTTTCATCAAGATCCCTGAATTATTCTCTGGGAAATTGAGGAAAATGTACAGAAAAAATCAACCTGATCTCACAATGTTTAAGAATTATTTTGGATCATTCTGGATCCGCCCCCTTTGTCCGAATCCAAACCATAATGCATAATCCTGCTAACAAACAAACCAACAAAGAAACAGACATGAACAAAAACATAACCACCTTGGCAGAGCTAAGTATAAAGGTTATAATATACGTAACTGTTTAAGATCAGCTGTTGCTGTAACAAACACTGATGCACCGTTACATCATTAAATAATTTAAATAAACACCTATTTTTCTATCAGCTCCAGAGACTGAGAATAGTTTCTCAGTCTTTGATGGTGGCTGGAGTCCTTAATATTGTTAATATTGAAATAATAAAACGATTGGTGAAAGCCTTTCACTGGGACATGTAACAGTTCTAGTGGAATCATAGCCGGCCTTCATCGCGGGATTCCTCAGTGAAGATTCTCCTGAAGAAGCCATGTACCCCCCCGACCCTACTCATTGGAGTTGTCTCTCACCCTCCACCGTCTGTCAGCTCCAGAGAGAAATAAAGGTTTCAGACATGTTGACAGTTCTGTGGAGTTTTTCAGCTTCGGTGCTCGAGTCTTCATGTGTAAATATTTGTGTCCACATTCAGGTGTTTTTATTATTGTTTTTATTTTCATCTCTGTTTGTCAAATAAGGCTCAGTTCGTGCACAGCTTTTTATTGACTCAATGAGCCTTTTTTAACTTTTTTACTTTCATGATTTACTATTTTTCACTGCGAGCATTTACAAAAACTGAGGGATAGAATTCGACAAGCTCTGAGGCTGTAAGGAACTTCTGTCATGCTGCCGTAAGGTTACACAATCAGATAATTTAATATTTAAACTACTGAGGTCTGATTTAAATGTTATTTGTTTTGTTTGTTCTGATTGCCAGGATTGGATCTCCCACCAGAACACCAGTCTTCACCTTGAGAGCTGCAGAGTCCTCCGGACAAAGTTAGTTTTTCTTTAGAACTTTGTGACAGAATTTCCGATGAACTATGAGAAAGAGAGAAGGGTCTAAGGATTGTTCGTCTATGTCACAAAACCAAAGATGTAGCAGTCGATACCGTTTACTTGAAATTTCAATCATTCACGATACCATGGCAAAAAACATAAACAAAACAACAAATCCCACTTACTTCAACACACACACACTAACACCCCCACACACACACACACTTTAAGTCACAAGTAACAAATGTTTTGCTTTTCCACAGATACCCAGAGTGGAATGGTAGTATCGTACTCAAACCCAGGTACATTTCTCCAGTCTCCAGACAGGAGTAGTTGCCAAACCAGTTGTAAACTGGTGACGATTTTTGGACATTTACTTTGCTTGTCATTAACCTCTGCTTATCTCGTTCCCTGTTGTTTTCAGGGATGCAGGGAAAGATGTCAAACCCTCGTCCTCAGCTCCTGCGCAGACTCACCAACAGCGTCAAAAGAAAAGTAGTCATGAGAGCCACTCCCGCTCCCACAGCCCTCGTCGCCACTTCAGCTCGGAGGGTCGAGGAGGGAAACGCAGCCGAACCCGATCACCGCGCAGCTCCAGATACTCTCACAGGTTTGAAAGACACAAATTCTGATTAGGAGCAATAATATTTGAAATTACAAGATTACAAGATTCATTTGAAGGTCATTTAACAAATCCCGCAGTGAAACTTATTGTTGTTTTTAAATTTACCATTTGTTAAACCAACGGTTAAAATAAATTCTCCATTCTTTAGTTCCAGATCTCGTTCACGTTCCCGTTCTCCACGGTATGAACGTCATCGGTCGCGATCAAGGAGCCAGGAGAGACCGGGGAGAAGAGGTGAAAGGTCCCCACCGAAGAGGAGCGATATGAGAAGGTCCCCACCGAAGAGGAGCGACATGAGAAGGTCCTCTCCCAGGAGGAGCGACACGAGAAGGTCCCCTCCCGGGAGGACTGACATGAGAAGGTCCCCTCCAGGGAGGACTGACATGAGAAGGTCCCCTCCAGGGAGGACAGACATGAGAAGGTCTCCTCTCAGGAGGACTGACATGAGAAGGTCCCCTCCCAGGAGGACTGACGAGAGAAGGTCCCCTCCGCCGAGGACTTACGTGAAAAGGTCCCCGCTAAGACGGAGTGATGCGAGAAGGTCTCCACAAAAGAGGAGCCGAGAAAGACGATTGTCCTCAGAGCGGTCCCCTTCACCGAGAAAGAGCAGCACAGAGCGACTGGCACAGAAACTGCTGCAAAAAACAGGTTTGACAAGTTGCAAACATTTTTACACCACAACTTTAATAACAGCAACACAGTGGAAACTTTCCTCTGACGCTGTTTGTCCCCTTTGTCTCTCTAGATGTCCAGTCTCTGTCCAAACAGACTGACCTGGAGGCTGTGGTTAAAACTTTACTTGCTGAGATAACCAAGATGAAATCTTCCTCCTCGTCATCCACTTCGTCGGCCAAGGGAGGGAAAAACCTGAAGTCTACTCCCGCTGCTGGAAGAATAGGCTCCTCCTCTGCTGCCTCTTCATCATCGTCCCTCTCAGCAGCGAAGAAGAAGACGACAACATTAACCAAGGCTGTCCTGAAGAAGAGTGATGATAGTGGTTCCACAAAGACTAAGGTTGGTGTGTATTTGTTTGTGTATTAACATCATGGACATTTAGTGACAGTCTATAGCTGGAAATCAATTTTCCTCTTTCCCCTTCCCTGGACGCCCTTCTTACTATTTGTTAAATTCAAGCACTTTCAGTTTATAACACCAAAGTCTACGTCTTTCTCTCTCAGTCAGGTAGACCGACATCGTCACCTCCAACCAGGGTGAGGTTAGGAGGGATTCTTAAGAAGGTCACTCACAGTGATATGGTTGCTGTGATGGAGCAGTTTGGAGAAATCGAATCAATTGTAATGCATCGGCAACAACTGCAGGTTTGTACGACAGAAGAGTTCATGTTTCTGCTTGTAGGGGCAATAATCAAATGTCTCTTCACAACATGGATTATACTTTGATTCTGGCTAAGATGTTGATGACATTCGTTATGTTGACATCAGGCAAGCTGTCGGCATCATGTCGATAAATTGAACCATAAGTTGATAACTTCATAATCGCAACTAAGTCCTGACGGTGGTGATAATCCAGGGTCGTGTGTGTTTGTGTCACGTAGTCACTGGTGACTTTTAAGAAAGAGGAAGACGCTAAGAAACTGAAGAACTTGGGGGAACTCGTCATGAAAGGATTCCCCATCACTGTCATCAAGGAGTTGGTATGTCTGACAAAAACCACGTATAATTATCATATACAGTGTCTTTGATCAGATGAATCTAAAATAACAAGTCTTATTTCATTTGTTTGCAGGATACTAAGCCAAAGAAGACTCCTCTGAAGTAAGATATGCTTCTTTCTCACAGTTTAACATTGATAAGAAGCAGCAGGAGGCAGGACGTGACCTATAAACTCCACAGATGTAGAGATTCATTTAACTTTTTACACATGACAAGAATGAAATATGACAAACTACAAAGAATGATTTAATTTTCTCTCAAATCTACAGTTATTGTTTCCTCAATCATTCATTTGTCATTACATTTTTAATTTAAAAATGAGGGAATGCTAAAAAGTACAATCTTGAAGAAACATTCAAACTTTAATTTCTCTGTTTTCTCTTTCTTGACGACCATGTAATTGTTGTTCACAGAAAACCGGCTGTCCCCAGTGTCTCCACATCTCAAACCTCTAAATCCACAAAGCCCACGACCGTCAGAAAGGTTCCGTCTACATCTGTGAAAACCTCACTTACTCGTCCAAAAAAGCCTTTAGCTTCAGCCTCTGCAGCAAAGGGAACCACTGCAGGCAAATGTACCAATCAGAAAGCAGCTGTTAAAGGCTCATCCGGTCTCACTAAAGCCAAAGTCTCGGTTCCCAAACCCAGAACCGTCTCGTCCAAGCCGATCGCCAAAACGGCAAAATCTAAGCTGCAGCAAGGAAAGACTGTCAAGGTCAGTAAACCAAAGACCTCGAGCCTCAGTAAGAGTGTCTCAGAACTTGTCCCTGAAGTAAAGGTCACAGCGGAAACAGCAGGAGATCCAACAAAAGTCAAAGTTGAAGAACAAGCTGAAGATGTGACACCCGAATCCCCGATATCAGAAAAACGTACTGAGTTGAAGTCAAAAGGATTAGACTCAAAGGTTCAACAGTCTGTGGTGGTGCTGGAAGACTCAGTCAAGGTTGAGACGAGAGATGAGACAGTTCCTGAGCTGAAGCACGAACCGGAGCCTGTCACGGTCGATGCATCGGCTAAAGAAGCCGGAGGCGCTGAGCCGATGGAGCTCGGGGAAACGGGAGTGGACGTGGCAGAGCCGATGGAAGAAGAAAGTTGTGCTGAGGTCAAAGAAGAAAAACTGACAAAGGAGGAAGCTGCTCCTGACAAATCCACTGAGAGTCAACAAACAACCAGGAAAGATGAGAGCAGACCTCCTGCTGTTCCACCTCCAGACACAGAAGCTGATCCTAAAGAAACAGCTGATGAAGCGTCAGCACAGGTCCCAGAACCAGAGGCCGCAGCCCCGGAGTCCAAATCCACTGAGAGTCAACCACCAACCAGTAATGATGAGACCGGGCCCCCTACTGTTCCACCTGCGTCATCACAGGTCCAAGGCCCGGAGTCCACAGAACCGTCTGCAGCTTCCGGTCAGGTCATCGAGATGGAGGCTTCAGGACCTGCAAGCTCAACTGAAGACGGGGAGAAAACTAGAATGACACAAGGTTTGTTGGAGACCAGGGGAAAGATGGTGATATTTGACATAGAAAGACCAAAACACACATTGTGTTAGTCCGTCAGTGTTTCCTTTACGTCTTTGTAGCTCGTTTTAATTGGAAGTGGACCGGCTCTTGTTAATGACAGTCATCATCATAGTTCATTTTCTTTCTTAAGAAGATCCTGCGTCTGCCGTGAAGAACCAAATGGATCCCAAATCCGCTGAGGGGGCCGACAAAGTTTCAACTGAGCCGACAGCCGGAGCAGTGAGCAAACCACAACCGGCTGGAGCCAAGTCTCCACCTGCAGATCCCCATCTGACGATCGGGGAGATGGTTGAAAAGCTCTTTAATCCACGAGCAATCTGTAAGAAATATAAGCGATTTTGCTGCGTTTGTCTCACTGGAAGCAAAAATGTATTTGTTCTAATCTTTTCTTTGTCGTTTTCATTCATAGCGCTTGTAGCGAAGAAAACCTGCTCCACAAAAGGGGTAAGTTTTCTCAAATCACCTTATGAAACTCACCGTGACTTGAATGTCACATATTGAGCAGAATAACTCATCCGGTCAAAGGTGTTTATTAATGATCTCGGTAAACCCACGTCGATGACTCGCTCTCATTGTGATCTCTCTCTCTCTCTCTGTCTTCACTGCAGAAGTTTCTTGGCCTGGGTCGGAAGACAGTGATGATCACCAACCTGCCGAAGTACGAGGACGGCCCCTACACGGAGGCAGACGTCGCCAGCCTGCTCATTCCATTCGGATTTGAATATTCACCATACAAAATCCATGTTCTTCCTCAGATTTGCGTGGTAGGCCCCGGATTTTATAAATCAGTAGAACGTCCGAATCAGAATCTAAAGATCCTAAAGGTTCTGAGACATCTTCAAACCCCTGTCCGGCAGAGGTTAAGAGCATCTGTGTTATAGTTTGGTAGATAATACATATTTCTTTCTGTTTCCTTCCTCTGAGGCTTTCGTGGAGATGCCGTCAGCTGTCAAGGCCTTTCACCTCATCACCGTGTTTCCACAGAGAGGCCTCACCTTCAAAGGGAACAAACTGAAGTTTAACGTCGTAAACTCCGGCATCAAAACAGATCCGGTGAGTGTTTGTCCCGAAGCTGCTTGTTTTTGTTTTAGAGTTTTATTTATAGATGTTCCCAAAATGAAATCCTGCCTATTTTCATGTGTTCTTGTGCAGATGGGGTTTTATAAATCGGCGATGAAGGTGATGAATTATGTAAGTGACACACACGCACTTGTATCTTCTTTACTAAGTGAATAGAACGAGCTGATTCAGATTTGTGGCAAATTTCAATTCAAATGTGGTCGTTTGTTCAGTTAGATAAGACGTAGATTTGACTTGTCGGATTAACCGTTCGCTCCTTGTTCTCGCTGCAGTCGGTGGACGACACAGAAGGGAGGATCATCTACGTCTCTAACATCTCACCGAGCGAAGCCCGAGACCTCAGGGAGGCTTTGAGAAAAATCAGTTCAGTCACAAACTACCTGCCTCTGCTCAACAAGGTACAAACACACACACACACAGACGTTTCAGGGAGTTAATAAAGACGACTTCCTGTTCTCATTATCTGTCCTGTATATTTCTGTTTCAGGTTTTTATTGAACTTGAGTCCAGTCTTCATGCCGATCGGCTCGGAGTGTGGTACAGCCTCCAGGAACAAGCCGGTGGTTACTCACTGTGCCGGCTGAGACACTCATGGGCTAGAGACTTCAAAGCTTGTGAGTCTTTGGGAGGGACAGACTTATTTAATTTGGAAATTCAATGGTTTTTATATATTACTTACTTAAACCCTCCTTGCAGCGCGTAGGCTCGCTGCGAAGGCTCTCCCCCCCGGAGCGTCTATCCCCTCAGTGGAATCTGAGGTTCCACTGTGCGGCTTTGGACCGTTTTGGCTCACTATGGCTACGAGTCCCTTTGTGTTCCCCACCCATTCTCCTTGTTTCATCATCCCAGGTAAGAGAAACAGCTGGACGCAAAATTTAGCTGCTGAATTTAACAGGTTTTTGTTCAGTTAAGTGATTCTCCTCTTTTTTTGCCTCCAAGATTATCTGACTGTCAAAAGAAATATGAATATGAAGGTAACCAATTTCCTTTTGTTTAGTTTAAAACCAGCAGTAGAGCCTTTACGTCCAATCAAAACCCAACCGTCCTATTAAATGAATCGAAGCTGCTCACACTCAGTCCCCTAAATATTTTTTTTTTGTGTGTCCTGCAGAAGCTCAACAGTCAAAGTTCCATGTTCCCCACACTCATGTTGACCGGTTTGCCAGATAAAGGCTACAGTCAGGAGGACGTGGCCAGGCTGGTCTGGCCTTATTTCCCCAAACAAACTCTCTACTCTCTGAACAACAACGTGATCGTGCTGACTCTGCAGAGGAGGGTGAGGACCAAGGGCTGCAGACGGACAATCGTTCCAGTTGAACTGTGTTATAACATCTTGTCTTTCTTCTCCGCTCCAGGCCTTCGTGCATTTCAGCAATTGGAGGTCGTGCCAGGGTTTTATCCAAGATCACATCATGAGGCAGATTCCTTTCAAACGCTTTGCTCTCAAAGCCCACTTCGTCCTGGAGTACATGTATCCTGAGTCAAAAGAGGTGTGGACACTGAGGAGAGAGTTAAACAGGACATCAGAGTTTGATCGTCTCTTGTTCCTCACTCAGCCTGGGAACCGTTTCTCAATGAACATTCAAACAGTCTGAACCATTTGGAGAAAAGATGTTGTTCAACTGAAACGTGTTTTTAACAGCATCTGTGTCTTCTTGCAGGAGCTCATGTACAAATCCATGATGAAATGGAGCAACTCTGTAAGTTTCTTATCATTTATTTGAATCTTTAATTATTATTTGCATTGACTCCTTGGTCCTTAACACCACGTTGACTGTTGTTTTTCAGCGTGTTCCAGATCCCCAGTCTCTGGAGGATCGGCTGCTCTGTGTGGAGATCTCTGAGAGCAGTGTCCACATCGTCAAGACGGTCATGAAATCTGTGGCGTCCATTGCTAAATTTGTCAGCTTCCTGCCGCTCGCCAACAGGGTACGACAACCACACAACAACGCAACAACACACTGCTTCAGATTTTACATTAAACTTTGGTTGGGGGCTGAGGAGACTAACTTCTCTCCTCAATCCCAAAGCTAAAGATTTAAAAACCCCCAAAAAAATCATTTCGAATAATAATAATAATAATAATCAGTGACAAATCTACTAACCAACCCACTTACCTACCCACCTACCGACTTTACAACCAACTAGTTTAACCATTCTATTTAACTTGGTAAAACTTGGTTTTCACTCTGTCCATCACTGTCTCTCCACCTCAGATCTGTGTGGAGATGGTTGACTCCAGTGGTGTAGCCCAGGTGGTGGAGAAGCTCACATCTTCCTCAGTGAAGTGCATATTCGGGTTTGTTTGTCCTTAACTTAGAGATAAGAAATATGAATACATTTTTTATTAATCCCTTGTCCTCACACCTAAACTGACAAATGTTTTATTTTTCTCTTTCTTCACAGGAACAAAGTTAAACTTGTTGAATCGTGAGTAAATTGCTTTACGGTTGATTCTCGTCAAGCGACTTATAAATAAAAACGTTGGCAATATTCTGTCTGATGTCTGCTATGAAACACCAGGTCACATGCAGGTTTACACTAAGGCCACAGATCATTTAGAGATTATTGATATAAACTGTGCATGTCCCAGATTTATCGATATAAAGAACAATATGTTGTCATTGTAAGAAGCTTTTCTGTTTTTTTTATTTAGTGTGAAGAGTCGAAAGCAGCGTCTTGAAGGCTCCAGTGAGATCTTCACAAACCTTGAACCTGAAGTCGAGTCTCCACCCCAGTCTCCTCCTTCTGAATGTTCAGATAGTGATCTGCAGCTTCTTCTTCAAACCAGTGACTCTGCGTCTGCAAAACCAGCAGCTCCGAATGAACCCATCACTGGTGAAGCTGTCGCAGCAGAACCGAGTTCCACGGCTGCAGGTGACGTAGCGATGGAGGAGGACAAGGAGAAAGTGGGACCTGAGGTCGTCCTGGACTCCGGTGATGGGCCTCAGGTAAATGAAGATGTAGAGAAAGTCACAGAGACGGAGGAGGTGTCAACAACAGCAACTATAGATGCTCCTGCTGATGGAACCAGTGTCCCAGCTGATTCCACCACCGGTGTGGTCGCCTCTGAAAAAACCAGCACAGATCTCCCTCGGATTAACCAGGACGTGTTCAGGGCCATCAAAGCAGCGGTTCACCGGCACAGACTGACCCAAGACATGAAGACACAGAGTGAAGAGAACGAGGTGACGCCTGGCTTCAAATCTCAGAATAGAACAAAACAATGTTCCCCAATCTGCACATCATGGTGTCTTTATATTTAAATTCTACTGTCACTAATCCAGAGAAGCTGACCCTCTTCTTTTTAATGATTCTTTTGTAGAGCTCCAGCAACGTTAGTGTCAAGGATGAAGTCACACATCAAGAAAAGGTAAATGTCCAGTTTTGTATTCCTTGAAATGTCCTGTAACTTATCTGTCGTCCTTTTCACTTATCTTTGTAAAACTATGGTTGTGTATCTATTTCATTGTTTGAGATTTTCTTTGATCTTGATCCAGGTTCAGGAGGATTCACACACTTCAGACGTCTTCACTGTTAATGAGCCACAATTCAACATCAGGGACTTTGTCACTGTTGATGAAGTTGCTGAAGATGTGGAAGAAATGAGCCCTGACCCCCGTAGCTCCTCGTCCTCCTCAGGGAGAAAAGAAACACAGAGCTCAGACGCTTCATCTGCTCCAAAACAAACCTCCATTAGATCCTCCACCAGATCCTTGAAAGACTCTAAGAGCTCCGCATCTTCCTCCTCCAAGTCACCCAAAGACCACATGAAGAGAGGCTCGTCTTCTATCTCGACCTCTGTGTCGCCAAAAAAGACGAAGGACTCATCTAAGCCGACCAAATCCTCTTCCTCATCCTCTGCCTCTTTTCTGTCTCTTGAAACCTCTCCCTCCTCTTGTCACAAGGCACAGAGGAGCCAGACGAAGTCCTCAAGATCGTCCCCAGCTGCAGGTGAAAGGGTAAAGAAGCCATCAGCAGCAGGGGAGCGTCGCCCTGTGTCACAGAGAGAAGCAGCAAAAGAGAGTGTAGTGGCAAAGTCTGACCACAAAGTGGCAGCAGAGGGCATTGCTGCAAAAACTGTTGAGTCAGAGACCAAAATAGAAAAATCCTCAGCGATGCATCCATCTGCAGAGGGAAAGAGATTCGGGTTGAACCAAGACCAGGATATGGAGACTGATTTAAAGGACACCACACTCAAAGACCCGGAGAAAGGCAAAGAGAAAAAGGAAGAAGAAGAAGAGGAGGAGGATGATGATGATGAAAAGTACGAAATCCTTGATTCCTTCGATCACAGAACAAATGAAAACATAGATGACAAGTCACCTGAACCTGAGAGTTTGCAAGAGGAAAACTTTCAGGTCTTGGACAGCGTCGACCACGAAGACGATGGTGAAGAAGCTTGTTCTGAGAAGATGGAAGAAGGTTCAACAGAGGACAAAAGAGCAACAGTTCAAGAGGATGACAAGCCTGCAGTCGAAGACTCTGCAATTAAATATCAGCAGGCAAATAATGAGGATAGTTTCCAGGTGTTAGATTCAGGTGTCAAACAAGCTGCGAGGGGCAAAGGAGAAGTGAAGAGAACACAAAGTAAAGAGGAGGAGGTCCAAGCTGTGATGACATCAGCAGAATCCTGCAAACCCTCCAAAGAGGTCCAAGAACCTGATGATCGAATCCCAGAAGATGAAGACCAGCCTCCTAAAGTCTGTGACAACAAAGACAGTGATGTTACTGAACAAGAAACCTTTGAGATATTGGATTCAATTGACGATCAGACGATAATGGACCAAAACACTGAAGAGGAGGATGCCTCTAAGGAAGTGGATTCTGTTACAGATCAGCCAACAACTACAGAGTCTGAGTCTGACAACAAGAAACCTGACGTGACTTCCAGAAGAGATGATAGATCCTCAAAGAGGAGTGGCCTGAGGACCAGAGCATCCAAAAGTGAAGAGAAGGTCAAATCACCAGAGAAACAGGACAGGGTGGTGAAAAGATCAGAAACACCACGAGACTCCACTGCAAGACTTCCTCAAAGAGACCAAGACCCTGAAGAGGAGAAGGTGTCTGAGATGGTCCATTCCACTGAGGAACTGGTTCAAGAAGCGGCCGCCACAGAAAGGACTGATAGAAGAAGGAGTGGAAGAGGAAAGAAAGAGGAGAAAGTGACTCTGAATCTCACTGAAGCATCTGAAAAACCAGATGAAGATGAGGAGGCTTCGTATGAAATCTTAGACTCTGTGGAGGACGAGACTGTGACTGAGGAACCGGTCGTTATGACAAGATCCACCAGAGGAAGAAGGGGAAGGACGACTCAGAAAGACCAAACAAAGAAAGAGGACACACCGACAAGAAGTCGACGCACTCCTGTCAGAGAGTCACAGGAAAAAACTCTAGAGATGGAGAAGGAAGCATCTTCAAAAGAGAACTCACTAACAAAGAGGAAAGACATCGCTGTAAGAGAGGAAATAGATGAGGAAGCCACCTATGAAATATTAGATTCTGTGGAGGACGAGGTTCTTCAGGATGACCGGCCCCCTACAGGAGGGAAAAGGAAGAGGGGAAGACCAAAGAAAGCTGTTAAATCAACTAGAAAAAACCCTGTAACACTGAAGGGCGACAAAGAGGCTGATGATGAAGAAAAGGTGTCGTATCAGATTCTGGATTCTGTGGAGGATGAGATGGTTGAAGATCAACCTCCCA
Organism: Pleuronectes platessa; assembly: GCF_947347685.1. NCBI lineage: Eukaryota > Metazoa > Chordata > Actinopteri > Pleuronectiformes > Pleuronectidae > Pleuronectes > Pleuronectes platessa. The sequence continues at coordinate 2,413,842 of NC_070648.1, read as the reverse complement.
CAGAAGAATCGCCCAAAAACGAGGAGGAGGAGCCTTTGTATCAAGTTGTAGATTCTGTGGAAGATGATCAGGTTCAGGAGGAGTTGATGACCACTGAGGAGTCAAAAGATGAAACTTGTCCAAAAGAGGAGGAAGCAGCTGTTCAAGAAGATGCACCAACGTGTAGGACCATTGTGGAAACTTCTGAAAAAGTGGTCACCAAGGATTTAGATCATGATCCGTCTGCTGGTCTGGAAAAGAGAGAAAGCTCATCCAAGGCAAACATCAAGGAAGAAGGTACATCAACGACAACGTCTCAAAAAGATCCCACAACACCAGAAGTGGAGAAGAACCAAGTGAGTGCTCTGGTGGACCTGGATGAAGTGAGTGATGAGGAGGAAGATTACCCTGACGACATAGCTGAGGAGAAAGAACTGAGGGAGAGCAAAGCTGCTGCTAAAGAGAAGCAACTCCTCATGAAGGAGGAGAGGAGGACCAGGGAGAGAGAGGAGAGGAGGACCAGAGAGAAAGAGGAGAGGAGGACCAGGGAGCGAAGGAGCCAGAGCAGCAGCAGCAGCAGCAGTGGAGGAGGAGACAGGAGGAGGACGATGGAAAGGAGACGGGAAAAGGAGGAGGAGGTAGACACCAAGGAGATGGTGACTCTGGATGAGGTGGGAGCAGATGAGGCTGGAGAGGAGGTGGTGTCACAGGGTGGAGAACCGGGGGGGCTCGTCACTCTGGATGAAATCGTAGAAGAGGAAGAGGAAGAGGAGGAGGGAAAATGTGAACAAAGGAGGCTGGAGCCCCGCCCACCCAGCAAGGACGAAGAGTCCCTGGACTGCTTGAACCCGGAGGTAACGAGAGAGTCACTCAAAGAAAGACGTACCTGTATATACATATAGTTTAATAAATAAATAACTTTAAATTACCTTTTGTCTGGGTCCACAGCAACATTTTAAATTTGGTGAATTCTTTACTGGCCCATGTCTCATTGATGTAAACACTCTCTCTCTCTCTCTCTCTCTCTCTCTCTCTCTCTCTCTCTCTCTCTCTCTCTCTCTCTCTCTCTCTCTCTCTCTCTCTCTCTCTAGTATTTGGTGACTCTAGATGAAGCAGGTGAGGATGAGGAGGAGAAGCCGGACGAAGCAGAGAAAACATCAACATCTGCTAAACGCAAATACGATGACGACACAGGTTAGTGTTACCTTGAAAACCACAACTCTTCACCTGTAAACATCTCATTGGGATATTATGTGTTTTAGGTCAAACTTAATTTTTTCCATTTTCTTTGACCTGTTATAGAGGAGAACGTGAACTTTGTGACGGTGGATGAAGTGGGAGAGGTTGAAGAAGAGGAGGAGGAGGAAGAACATAAAACTCCCAGGACAAGAGGCCGAGCCAAGAAGAAAACCAGAAAGACGCCAGGTAACACAACCTCATACGTCTGCATCATTTAATTAAACACACAAGTTTTGTCCTGATTAAACTAAACCAAGGTTCGGTTTGTTTTCACCACAGTGAGAAAATCTGCTCGAGGGAGGAAAGTTGAGGCAAAAGATGAGAGAGAAGAACAGGAAGCCGGCTCCTGTGTGGCCCCGCCCACTTCCCTGGACGCCTCATCGTCCCCGGACAAAGATCCTTCATCGTTACTGACTGACGGGCAGCAGGAGATCCAGAAGGAGGAGGAGGAGGAGGAGGAGGAGGAAGGAGCGCACCCTCCTGCTGTGGAGGACCTGCAGCCTGGGGGCCTGGAGGCAGAGGAGGAGAAAGGTAAAGAGAGCTGAGGACACACTTCTCTCTGAGCTGTGTGAGGTTGCGAGAGAGAGAATAATAATCTGTTTTGTTCTTTCCATCCTCTTCTTCAGTTGTGAGTAAAAGGAGGAAGGAGATTGTCGGACCTGAAGCAAAGAGATCTCGTTCTCAGTCTCCTTCGGTTCCTAACGACTTCAAGCTGCCGCCATTCAGAGCCAACCATCCCCTCGGTGAGAATCACACAGTTAATATAAACTTCACCAGATTGAAATTGTTTGATATGGTTTTTATGTTTGTGTGTTTGTGTTTCCCTCCAGGTCAGGAGTTCGTGGTCCCTAAATTCGGATACTTCTGTAACATCTGCCGTGTTTTCTACCTGAGTGAGAGCAGCGCCAAGGACGTTCACTGCAGCAGCAAGGCGCACTACAACAACCTGCAGGTACACACACACACACACACACACACATAACACAAGATGTGACACAAAGACACACACACACACACACAAGGCCTGACATGGTTTGTGTTCTTTTGTTCAGGCACACTACCAGAAGCTTCAACAGAATCCATCAGGAAGTTCAACACCAAACTCTCAAGGCTTCATCTCTGAGTGATCCAGATCCAGATCCTCCTCTCACGTCCTGTTTGCACTCGTGTGTGTGTGTGTGTGTTTGTTTGTTTCTCAGCAGGATTGTGTGAAATCGACTCAACCGGTTTCTGTGAAACTTGGTGGGACGATTGAAAATGGGCCAAGAAAGAACCGCTTTAATTTTCAAGTGGATCCGAACACCTTCATTGTGAGATGAGCTGTTTTAAAAATGTATTTTCACAAATTTCCCAGAGAATAATTCTTTAATTTAAGTTGCACAGAACAAGTGAGTAGAATCTAAGCCTTTAAGTGTTTGTCCGTTTTTATGCACATTTTTTTTACTTCTAATTGAATAAACCTGAGTTAGAAATTCAAATTGTTTAATCCTCAGACGTATTCTGGGGACTGATATTTGTGTGTGTGAGCGATTTGGCGCAGATTCAAATAAAATCTTGATCTTGTGGAATGTGGTTTCTTTAGCTCGACACGTGTGTGTGTGTGTGTGTGTATTTATAAATGTTATTCAGACATGAACAGACTTGTAATAAGATAATATTAATATAATATAAAGAAAAAGCCAATTTTGGCCAAAAGTAAATTTTGTTTCCATAGCTTCCTGTCAACAATAGATAGAAAGTCAATAATTTAAATGTTTTGCTTTTGTTTTCTTCGACTGCCCCCCCCTATCCCCCCCGTCCCATAAGTGCACATGACATAACTGAAGCCTTGTGAGTTTTCACTATAAATAGACGAGCAGCAGAAACGTCCCCCTGTCGGCCCACAGCCTCGGCTCATGAACACCTGCTGGGTTTTTCATTTTCAATTTCGCTGTGGTTTCATACTTTGCACCTTTTCTCTGAGAGAATTAACAGACGGCCTTAAAGTCAGTTTGTGTGATAAAGAAAGTTTTAATCTTTAAATTCCTTCACTTCTCTTTTCCCTCTGGTCTGTTGAAGCAATTGGTTTAATCCTTTAGAGACGTTTAAACTCTCAAGTCACATGAAGCGTCTTAAATCTCACTGGGCTGCAGGTCAGTTAATGTCTCAGTGATTCTCAACAGACCGACACAGACGTTCCTACACCTTCTGGGTTGTGTAGGGGGCGCTCACGAGGCAGTCCAGAATTAATGTGGTTCTACGGAGCTGTAGCACTGAAATGTTTGTTTGTTTGTGCCCCTTTGTCCAGATCCCCACCAAAATCGTATGACTTCTCTCCGGACCTATATCACATCCTTCCACCAAGTTGCGTGGAAATGCGTTGTGTAGTTTTTGTGTAATCGTGTTCACAAACAAACATTCAGGAGTGAAAACACAAACAGTCAGCGGCGTCACCTGATTCATCTGTTCATATTTCCCTTCAAAATAAAATCCCTTTTAAATATACAGTACGTGATGCACTTCTGCCTCCGACTGACTGTCTGAACAAAACTGCATCAACTGACACATTCTCCCCGACACACACTCATCCTTTGTGTCTGTGTGTGTTTGTGTTTGTGTCTGTGTGTGTGTGTGACCTCATCACGTGTTGGTTTAAGTTGGCAGGGTTTGGATTGTTCATTGTGTGAAGGCATTTGTGACCTGAATATACAGACCGCTGTGTGTGTGTGTGTGTGTGTGTCTGAGGGAACCTTAACCTGTTCATGTGTGTGTCTTTAACTGGTCCAGGATAAGGTTTTGGTTGGGTTGTCCACAGTCCCTGGCCCTTTAAACCAGTTGTGATTAAATGGGCTGTGTGTGTGTGTGTGTTGTGCATGAGTCAGCCAGTGCACCTTACTTAGTGTGTGTGTGAGAGAGGGAGTCAGGGGTGTGTGTGTGTGTTAGAGAGACAGCTGAGAGCTGCAGCTCTACCACTCGCTCTCTCTCTCAGTCTCTATTCATTCTCTGTGGCTCTCGTCCTTTTTCTCTCTCTCTGTCTTTTCTGCTGTTTTTGATCTGTGATCGTCTGGAGGAGATTTTCTCGGATGCTCACATGGACCTCACTGCTGTGTGGATCTGACAGACCTGTGTGTGTGTGTCTGTGTGTGTGTGTGTGAGCCATGCTGCGTGTGTTCATCCTGTGTGCAGAGCGTCTACACACGCCAGACGACGACATCAGTGATGCCTACTGCCAAGTCATCTATGAAGGTAGAGAGAGAGAGAGACTGTGACACTGACTGAAGAGAGAGAGAGAGATGTCAATATGAAGTTTGTGTGTGTGTCTTTTTTAGGTCTGTGTGTGTGTTAGTCTGTGGAACAGCTGAGAGGTTATTATTGGAAGCCTCGGCCTGTCAGCTCTCATGTCTTCCTGTGTGTTTGGGGTGGGGCGGAGAGAGAGAGGGAGGGAGAGAGAGAGAGAAGAAGAGGTGATGATGGAGAATGTTCACATCAAAAAATCAACCTCTTTTTATTTAAGAGTGAAAACATGAGATGGAAAGTTTATTTACACTAAATATGGAGACTGTGTGTCTCTGTTTGTCTGTTAGTGTGTCTGTGTGTGTCTGTGTGTGTCTATGTGTGTGTGTGTGTGTGTGTGTCCAGTAAAGCAGCGCTGTGTTTATAGTTACCAGCACAGTTTACCCTCTGGGATTCTCTCTCTCTCTCTCCCTCATCCATTCATCCACATACCACATTTCATTTCCCTTCATACTGTGTCTTGCAGTGTTTCCACCACAGTGCAGAACATTACAGTAGAGACACAACCACACACACACACACACACACACACACACACGCAGCATCCAGCTGACTGGAAAGCAGAGTTGATGAATATGAAACTGAAACAAACGATGACTCACGTGTCAATCAAACTCCCTCGTCCAGAAGAGGGGAAAAATAAAACTCATTTATCCCTTAAAATGAGGGAGGGGGGGGACTTACAGAAGGTTAACTGTCAGTAACCCAGTGGGGGGGCTGTCTGTCATGCTTTGTGTCTGTAGGTGTGTGTGTGTGTGTGTGTGTGTGTGTGACCCTTGTTGCCCCCTTGTGGCTTTTTGAATTCTATACTCAAAATCTTAAAATATCAGTTGAGGCCTAAAAAAAACAATCGTCCTGAAATCCTTTAAAGGTTTTTGAATTCAGGGAAAAAACTTCAAGGTCCTGAGGTTCTAACGTTTCACTGGTTCTCAGTCTGAAACCTCAGTTAGGTCCCATTTAACAGATGTTAAAGTTCAGTTTAAATCATTTCTCAAGTTTAAATCAGTGGATAAAAAGCACAAACACAGATTGACTGTGTAAAATAACCTGACTAGAGGAGAGAGAGAGAGAGAGAGAGACAGAGAGAGAGTGTCGAGGCCGAGCGAGGCGAGGATGCAGGAAACCAGGGGGCACAACCAGGAGATAAGAGAGGAAAGGAGCTCAGGAAACGTGGAGATTTCCTCTGGATGTGAGGTGTGTGTGAACTCCCCACGTCCTCAGTGAGACTCCGAGGGAGAAGGACACGTCTCCTCTTCGGACAAAGAGCTTTTATTTTGTAGTTTCAGGACATAGCTGGTGTGAGACAAAGCAGGGGACACTTGTATCTGTGGATTACGATGCTGAGACGACACGAGGACTTTTAAGTTTTTTAAGTTTTCACTTCAGAAAACAAATTTCAAACAGTTTTATCTTTTTCTCAAAGCACCGATATTTCTCCTTTGTTGGTCTGCTGAAGGCGTTTTGCCCCCTGGTGGTCTGTGGTTGTACAGTTTTTGGTGGTCTCTGGTTATTAGCTCCCTCCGGTCATGTAACCTACCCCCCGCCCGCTCGCCCTGGACCTCACCCGGTGAACCCACTCGCCTGGACCGGTTAATTCAGCCTCGCAGGTTTCAGTCTGTGGACTCCCCCGAGGGTTCGGCCATGCTGCGTTGTGTCCTGCAGCGAGCCAACAACCTGAGGCACTCGGACCCGCTGGCCGGTGTCAGCTTCAGAGGTAAGAGGGTCATGGGGGGACTAGGAAACAAGGTAACGTGGAACAGGTAGTGAAGCTTTATCTTTAGCTCTGGTTTTGGTCTCCACCACCTCGTCTCTGACTGGGTACAGTGGATCGTCAGGGTCAGAAACTCCCGATGTCGCCAACGACTGTTTCCCACTCGACTGTTTGAATTACAGTTCACGTGAATAAAGATTTAAAGTCGTAGATTACTAAGCCACCTCCAACAGGTCGACTTCCACGTTCTTCAAAGGCCCTGATGGAGCTGAACGTAGGTGGCGCTCTCCCTCAGATTGACGTGTGACTCTGGATCAGCGTCATTAGTCGTTTTTTCCACCGGTTTTGTTGTTGTACTTTCCACAAGTCGGTGTCTGCCTCCTCAACAAGGTGAGCGCTGCTCTTCACTTCCTGCCTTTGTCCCGGCCGGTTTCCTGGTGCCATCACACTCAGGCTTTACCTCCGAGGACCTTGTTACCACAGCCTCAACTGGAGGGTCCTGAGGTCTAACACCTCCAGGGCCCAAAACCCCCCGAGTTCATTATGAGGATCTGAATAAATTAGATTCATGACATCACTCGATGGATTGATGGTTCCTCTGTTCTGCATTTTACTGCCTCAAAATCTTGTATCAAGGGAACTGGTCTTAAAACAACTTCCAGTTTATTTGAAACCCCTTCATTTCACAAGAAACTCATTGAGTATATGAACCATCATAGAGTGGATGGTCTAGACCAGTCTGAATGCACAGGACTGATGGGCTCTGAGGCTTGTTGAGGAATTCAGAGACACGGTGATGTCCTTTTATAGAAGTGAGAGATGATGAGAGTCCGACGCTGTGGGAGGAGACAGAAACGTCTCAGAGAGAAAAGAACGTCTGATTGTTGGAGAGAGAAATGTTCCCAAATCAGATATGTGGGTTTTTCATCCACTCGTTCCTCCACCGAGTCCCAGCAGCACTCCACGATCATCTCCTTCTTAAAGCAGGAATATAGAAGAAGAAGGAAAGTGTTGATGAACAAAGTAGAGATAAAGAAAGTAGAACAGATAGACATTCACCTGCAGAGGTTTGGGGAAACACTTTCTCTTTGTGATGGTTGCACCCCCGACAGTTTCATCATCTTTCTAGAAGCTTCTGATCAGAAGATTCAACATCTTTGATTCAAACTCTCCAGTTCCTCAGGTCTATCAGAGGCTTGATTTGGACTCACAGTGGTTTTCAATATTTAGGAGTTCACACTTTTAGAGAGTTTATGTATTTCATTGACCCCCCCCCCCCCCCCCCCCCCCGTGTGGGTCGGTGGCTGCAGCATGTGTGTATGTGATTAAATGTGACTCCATGTGCTGGAGGCAGGATATCCGAACGCACTGTTGTTATTGGAGCCGAAAGTGTTGTTCTTTGTCAAAACAAGAAATAATTATAACCTGTAATCACACAAACAAACACACACACACACACACACACACACACGACCACCAGCACCGTAAAATACCATCAATGCTCACAGGTAGCCAGGTTAGCTTATTAGCATAGCTAGCTTTAGTTTAACCTCTGGTTGTTTGTGTCCGAATCCGACCCGATGTTTTTCCCGATCACAGGAGCGAGACAACGATATTTCTGAGTTTTGGGAGTTTTTGTACTCTTTCTCGTGGTTTTGTGTATTTGTTGTTGTTCCTGTTCTCGGTAAAGTCTTAAATTCTAGTCCTAGTTACAAAGACCTGAACTGGCTCAGTTGTTTTGAAGCAGTTGTCTTTTAAAATCTGAGCAGTAATTACCAGGCTTGTGTTTTACAGCTTTAAAACTCAAACATCTCCTTCTGTCAAACTGACACAAACAGCACCAACCGTCTAAACTTAGCTGGGGGGGGGGGGGGTCACAGTCTGTTCTATTCTGAGCAAATGACAGAACCGGTGCCAAGCTGAACCCGGCAGGAAGTCAACACTGTACCACCGCTGCTGCGTCCGAGATGTAAATCAGATATCAGCTGCTGACACACACACACACACACACACACACACACACACACACACACACACTTTGACGTAATGTATTCCCCAGACACTTCTCCTACCCTTAACACACACACATGCACACAAACACACCAAAAATGTCTTTCTCTCCATACACACACGTTAAGAAAGTTTGTTTGCTTTCCTGTTTTTCCCATTGAGAACACACACACACACACACACACACACACACACACACACACACACACACACACACACACACACACACCTGAGGAAGTGTACCTCTGTTCTTAGGAGTTGTTTAAAAGGCCTCCACCCTTCCACAGAAGGGTCAGAGGTCACGTTACAGTGACGATTGTTGGAGGTGATTCAAATGGTGCTCGACAGCCTGTGTGAACAATAGATTTTTATTCTTATTTAAATATTCAATTATATTTTAGTTGCAAAGCATCAAATCACAAACCCCATTGTGAATTTTGTACTTTCTGATAAAACAGGGACCTGTTTTTATCAATATGTTGTTTCAGTCTAAGTTTTTCTATTGTTTTGTGTTATTTAGTTTTTTTTTCCAGTTGTGATTCTATTGAAAGATGAGTCACAACTGAGTCATTTCTAAAATCAGACAATCGCTATTGTCTCTATTTCCATTTATCTGGAAAGAAGGTCTGTGTGTGTGTGTGTGTGTGTGTGTGTGTTGTAAATAATAAATCCTGACAGTTTATTGGTTCCTTCTTACGTCCTCACATCCTGTCAGAGTGTCCGACAGAGAGGAAATCAGAGCTAAGACCCTTGTGTTACACAGGAAGTCACACACACACACTCACACACACACACACAGTAAACAATGTGAGACTTTTCTAAACAAATTAAAAACCATTTAATCATCATTTAAAGTGTCTGTGGATCCGTCCAGGTCCAGTTCATGGTTCAGTTCTGTTCGTCCACTGACTTCCAGTCTTCTGTCTTCCTCAGGGTCCAAGAAGAAGACGAAGGTCATCAAGAACAACTCGAATCCCGTCTGGAACGAGGTTCGTCCGGCACACGTTGGGAAAATACACCAATTATGAACCAAGATTAACAAACTGATGTGTGATGGAGAAGAGCTCCACAGTTCAACCGAGCCCTAACCCCCCCTCACGTCCTCATGACCCTTCCCATCGGCCTTGTCTCTGCTCCTGCTGCTTCCTGAACCTCACCACTCTGGAGAATCTGATTTATTTGTCAGGATTTATTCCCCTAAAATCCCAGTTTCACGTTTCTCCTCCACTTTCCTCTGGTTCCCTCCCTCAGGGCTTCGAGTGGGACCTGAAGGGGATTCCTCTGGACTCCGGAGCCGAGCTGCACTGTGTCGTCAAAGACCATGAGAAGATGGGGAGGAACAGGTACGAGCACATGAGTCCAAACCCAGAATACAACCCTGCTCCTCCGGTCAGTGAGTTCTCTCCCAGCTCAGGAAGTGAGATAAGAGCGCCGGGCACAGACAGGGGGCGTGGCCTGAGGGCCGGGGGAGGGGTTATTTCTGGATGGCTGCGCTCCATCAAGATGTCAGATGTGTCGTCCAGAGGGCAAAGGGCCAGACTTGAAAGAATCCTCTCATCCTCTCATTGTGGTCGTTGTGTTTCCACCAATTCACCCTCGGCTGTGTTGAATGATTCTGTGATTGATTCATTCAGACCATCGAGGACGCCATGTTGTCTCTGCTCTTTGTTTGTGAGCAGGATTCAACAAGAACTCCTGAACCCATTGTCGTGGAAATCTATCATGAGATCTGAAATTGGTTTGTGTGTGGATTACATGTAAAACTACAACATGTCTCTACCTTCACTTCCTGTTCAGGTTCCTGGGAGAATGTCGACTCGCTCTCAGAGACGTGATGAACTCTCCCAGCCTCGCCGCCTCTTTCACCATCTCCCTGCTGGACACCAAGAGAAACAACACGGGGGTGGGCACACACAGCACAGACACACACACACACAGCACAGACACACACACACACACACAGCACAGCCATATTAATCTACGGCCTCATTGTATCACGAAGGAATGACCAATCATAAATCACTCACAGTTTCCTGTCTGGACCTGAAAATAGAATCAGAGTCACACACACACACACCTCCATCGTTCTGTCCTGTGTCTCCAGTCATGAAGCCTCAGACAGAACTTTAGAGTCGCACACACACACACACACACACACACAAATACACACACACACACACACACACACACACCTCCATCGTTCTGTCCTGTGTCTCCAGTCATGAAGCCTCAGTCAGAACTTTGAACATGTATACACAGAATTTATCAAATTTATCCACACACACACACATCGAGTCACACACACACACACACACATGCACGTACAGATGAGCACACACCTTGATGCAACACACACCTTCAGTCGTCTTCTGTTTTTTTTTAAGTCTGACATGAAATAACGTTCTGTTTTGAATCCTCGTTTCCTGAAGCCAAAACAAAGTCTTCCTCTCAGTGTCGGAGCCGATCTGATTGTGTTTCACACACACACACACACACACACACACACACACACGCAAACACACATTGTACCTACTGTAACATAAACACAACCTCATCACCTCAGACTGTGTGTGCTTGTGTATGTTATGTGTGGTCCAAAAGAAACACAAATGTACCTCTACACTGAACTAGTGTGTGTAAAGGTTGCTTGTGGTGATGAAGCCTTTGTCTAAACAGATCTAATTATCACTAAGTTGTGTTTTCCTGTTGAAGGAAGCTGCAGACGACTTCACCTCCTGTTAGAAACATTATGAACCTCGTGTGTGCAGCACTTTGAAAAATACAGTTACTGGAAGTTTGAAATAGGATAAAAACTAATAGAGTATAAATTGATTAGCATTAGATTGTTTGCCAAAATAAATAAATGGCTTTCACTCAAAAGTGTGATATGAAATCCCTGGCGCTCCCCTGTGAGGCTGGATACTCCATCGTACAGCACGTCAGGGATTTGAACCCAGAACCATTCCTTTAATGTGTTTCCATGTGTCTCCATCAGGCCACGCTGACCCTCCAGGTTTCCTACATCCCTCCTCCAGGATCACTCCCCCTCTTCCAGCCTCCTACCCAGCCTGAGGTCTACTCCCACAACAACCCCAGCGTGGAGCTGGACACTGTCACAAGTGAAACGACCTGAAAACATCAAACTAGAGAATCTCAGTGTCAGATCTGTCAGCTTTGTCCTCAGAGACCAGTTTGTTAACGGCCAGTGTCTCTGCAGTGATTTCTCTGGACACGCTGGGTGAGGAGGACACGGAGAGTTTGATGATGCTGGAGCCTCCAGAGGACCAGGGGCAGGACGATGGACGGTCCATGATCATCGTGGGGCCTCAGGGGCTCCCGGGCAAAGAGTCCCCCCCCAACCACACCCCCAAGCGCTCGCCTCCGTCCTACAACGCCCAGGGGGGGCTGAGGAAGAGGAGGAAGGGATCCAGCCCTCAGCAGAAGCCTCTGGCCAACAAGCCCCAGGACCTGCAGGTTGGTTCACCACATCACAACGTGTGTACGACGACTTGTTGTTGTGTGACATGTTGTGTCATCGTCTCTGTTCACACGTCCTCGTGTCCAGGTGCGCGTGCGGGTCATCGAGGGACGACAGCTGCCGGGCATCAACATCAAACCTGTGGTGAAGGTGACGGTCTCCGGGCAGACGAAGAGGACTCGCATCAGAAGTGGAAACAACCCCGTGTTTGATGAGGTGAACACAAACACACAAACACACAAACATCTCATCATCATCAGGAAGTGATCAACGTGGATTTTGAGGCTCTCACGTGTTTTTCTGTCCACAGACGTTCTTCCTGAACTTCTTTGAGACTCCATCAGACCTGTTTGATGAACCCATCTTCATCACTGTGAGTCTGAGTCATTCCACTGAGTCACACACTATGGATCTTGTGTTGTTTATTTGTGTCATCTGTTGTGCTCATTGTCTCTCTCTCCTCCTGCAGGTGTGCGACTCTCGCTCTCTCCGGACTGACGCTGTGATCGGTGAATTCAAGGTGAAACTTCGTCTCCGCTGTTTATTTATTAACGTAAAAAATATGACGTCTGAGAACAGAACCTCTAAGATAATTATGATTATTCACAGTTGGATGTCGGCACCGTCTACAACGAGCACAGTGAGTTTATCTTCATTTAAGTACATGTGTGTGTTTGTGGTGATTTGTACTGTTGTGTGTCTGCGATGAGCTAAGTCCATATTTAGTCTTTAAATTTGACTTATCATGGACTTTTCCTTTTTGGTTCCATTAAGTTCTTACGTTAAATCTCTGACCCTTTAGGACACTGCTTCCTGAGGAAGTGGCTGCTGCTGTGCGACCCTGACGACCTCTCCGCGGGGGTCAAAGGTTACCTGAAGGTCAGCCTCCTCGTCCTGGCCGCCGGAGACGAGCCCCCGGTGAGTCTCTGATTGGATGAAAGAAGCAAAGTGGAGGGAGCTCGGACCCAATCACACGTGTGTCACAGTAAATGAACGTCCACTTGTCCGTCTGTGTCCCAGGCTGATAAACGTGAGTGTGTGGAGGACAAAGAGGACATCGAGGGAAACCTGCTGCGGCCGGCGGGTCTGTCCCTGAGAGGAGCCGCCTTCACCCTGAGGATCTTCAGGGCCGAGGATCTGCCGCAGAGTGAGACATCTCGTCTTTGTGTCTTTTATGTCTCGTCCCTGACAGAAGAGTCTGATCCTTTATTCTCCGTTCTCAGTGGACGACGCCTTCATGGACGGGATGAAGCACATCCTCGGGTTCGACAGCAACAGGAAGAACCTGGTGGACCCGCTGGTGGAGATCAGCTTCGCCGGCAAAACCGTGCGTGTGACGTGAAGCGGCTTCGAGGACATGGATCCGTCCAATCAGGTCTCTGAGTTCCTGTCTTCTGTTTTGTCTTCAGATCTGCACCAAGATTCTGGAGAAGAACGCCAACCCTCAGTGGAACCAGAGCCTGGCCATGCCCATCAGAGTGAGACACACTAAACATCAGCTTTAAATCAAGATGGACGACAAGACGGCCCCGCGTCCTCCATCTTTATTAATACACACTTTATTATTACACTTATAAGATTTGATGCTTTTTATACAGTGAACGTTTTCTTTTTCCTTTCCCAGTTTCCCTCCATGTGTGAGAAGATGAGGATCAGGATTCTGGACTGGTGAATCCCAACTGAGACATTTTAAATCTTTGTCATATAAAATTCATAAATTAATACTTATAATAATTGATATATAATAATTTGAGCCCTGTCACCTTGGTCCTTGGTGTTGTGTGGTTGCTTTATACATTTTAAGAGCTTGTTTTTTTATTTGTCGTCTTCCAGGGACAGAGCCAGTCACAATGATGTCATCGGCACCACCCACCTCTGCATGTCTAAGATCTCCGCCCCCGGAGGAGAGATAGATGGTGAGTTACTGGTCTGAACTGGTGTGAACTGGTGTGGACCCAAGCATAATGGTTTGGACTAGAATCGGCTGGATTTGAATGCACTGGGGCGGATGTGTGACCCGTTTGGTTTGATTTTGAGTCTTTGTGGGTTTTTGCTACCGGGCCACTAACCCGAACTCCCCCTGGATCGCTGAGTCTCAGAGTCTAACTTCTATTTTCTTAGTTTTTTCGGCTCTTTCATTTCTTCTTCCTTCCATCACATCTGCAGCTTGGATGCAGATGTTTGCTAACATCACAACGACGGCTGTGTTTGCAGTTGTGTTTATTTTTAAAAGTTGCACCTTTCACAGACGCACATTTATCTTCAATAACAACTTCCTCTGCTGTGATGGAAACCCTGAATGTGGTCGTTTCTCTCACAGCAGATTATTGATTTGAAAACAGGTGCATGAGTTTGCGGTGACTTTTCAGGATTGTTTGTGGCGTTTGTTGCCACGAGCATCGGTTTTGTGTTTGCGTGGCGTTCAGAGACATCTGTTTCCTTTCTGTCTGACTTTGAACCGTCCTTCCTCTCTATGCATCCAGATGACTTGACTCCCCGGACCGTCCAACCTGGCAGTACGTCCTCTCTACACATCTCTCATTTTGTACCAATCAGTTCTTCTTCTCAAATCCGCCTTTTCCAATCAAAGCTAAATTCTGTTGAAACCTCTCAGTGTCTGATCGCGTGTCGGTGGAGGAATCATGAAAATCCTGTTTATTTAAAATTTCTCTTCAGTTCCACGTTCCACCGAGTCGATCACAGAACCCTGTCTCCTCTTTGTGTCCCTGCAGTCGACGACAGTCTCGGTTTCCTGCCGACGTTCGGCCCGTGTTTCGTGAACCTGTACGGCAGCGCCCGGGAGTTCACCGCCTTCAACGACCCGCACGAGAACCTGAACCTCGGAAAAGTAAACTCCACCTTCCATTTTCCTTTTTATCTACATACAAGTATTCATTCCCGTCATTGTTGGGTCAAAACACAGCCTGTAAAGAAAGATTGAAGATATGACAGCTACCGAAAGTGCAACGTGAAGCCAACACCCCGATATTGCCCCCTGGTGGCTCGATGCAGTATAGGTCATAAACCCTGGACCAAACCAAAAGGTTATCTTAGCATTTAAAGATCCATGAACTCTAGACTTCCTCTCTTCCTCAGGGGGAGGGTGTAGCGTACCGAGGACGAGTTCTAGTTGAACTCACCACGAAGCTGGTGGACAAACCGGAGCAGAGAACTGAAGAGATCCCATCAGACGACCTCCTGGTGGTGGAGGTGAGAGAGACAGAGGACGTTAACCTGTCGATGTAGAAAGACACACCGTCCGACCATCCACCCGTTTTTCTTTTCTTCTCCTCCGTCCTACAGAAGTTTCTCCGGAAGAGGAAGTTCTCTCTCTTCGTGGCGTTCTACTCGGCGACGCTCCTCCAGGACGTGGACGACGCCGTCCAGTTCGAGGTCAGCATCGGAAACTACGGGAACAAGTTCGACTACACCTGCCTCCCCCTGGCCTCCACCACCCAGTTCAGCCGGGCCGTGTTCGATGGTACGTACGTGGGTTCGAATCCCAGCTGAAAGGTCGCTTACATTAGTTATAAAACTCTGAAAAGCATGTGTGTCTGCGTGTGTGTTTGTTTGTGTGTGTGTGTGTGTGTACTCCAGGTTGTCACTACTACTACCTCCCGTGGGGAAACGTGAAGCCGGTGGTGGTGGTGTCTTCAGAGTGGGAGGACATCAAACCGAGGATCGAGGCTCTCAACATGTTGCTGAGCATCATCGACCGACTGGTGAATATCTATCAATGTGTTTCTGTTCTCATCCGTGACTTTTAGAGCATGGTCTGAACGTGTGTATGTGTGTGTGTGTGTGTGTGTGTGTATGTGTGTGTGTGTGTGTGTGTGTGTGTGTGTCTCCAGGAGGCCAGCCTGCAGCAGGTGCAGCTGGGGGTGAAGACAGGAAGTGACCTGGAGGATCTGGAGCAGCGAGTGGTGGAGCTGCTGGATCAGGTGATCACAGACTGCAGGTGAACACTGTGTATTCTTACTCCCTCACTAAGTACCTGTACTCAGAGTATCCAGGTACTTGTACTTCACCTACGTTGTGTTTCTGCAGTGAGGAGCTGCCCTCTCTCGCCCAGTGGCAGTGCACGACTCCACTGGACCGCT
>NC_070648.1:2370552-2393052 GCF_947347685.1 Pleuronectes platessa | reverse complement strand
TCTTCTTCTATTGGAACTTTTCATTCTCTTTCCTTAATCTTTCATATTTTCATTTCTTTAAATTGTGTTCTTTCCTCACCTGCAGGGTGGAGACATCACGACGTCCACACATGTTCTAGACGAGGTGAAACCACCACGACCACAGGAACATTTACACTTTTAGTTCCTTTATTTCACTGATTGTTCTTCATCTCTTCTTCTTCATCAGTTGATGTTCTCAGGATTCCTCACTGAAAACCTGCAGCAATGGGTAAATACGTCTTGTTGTTGTATTTTTCTCCTTGACCCTCTGTCCCTGTCTCACCTCTGTCCTGCGTCTGTCCTGTCGGCAGCCGGAGGAGTCGGACCTTCCCTACCTGCCTCCACAGAGAGAGCCCAACGTCTTCATGGTTCCTCAGGGGATCAAACCTGTTCTGCAGAGAACCGCCATTGAGGTATCGTCAAGATCTCTCATAACTGGTATTACTGTGTTCTGTAATAAGCTTAGGAGCTTGGATTGATAATAAAATACTTCCTTATGGTTCTCTCAGATCTTAGCGTGGGGCGTTCGCAACCTGAAGAGCTTCCAGTTGGCCAGCGTTACCTCCCCGAGCCTGCAGGTGGAATGCGGAGGCACCATGGTCCAGAGCTGCGTCATCCGCAGTGTGAAGAAGAAGCCCAACTTTGACGTCAATAGGCTCATCCTTGATGTGGTGAGAACACGGAGTCGTGCTGTTCCTTCCACGTACACACACACACACACACAGACACACACACATGTAATCAGTGCAGAGGCTTTAAAGGCTAATGAGACGTCGGCTGTGATGTGGTTGACGTCGGTCGTTTGTCATCATCAGAGGAGCCACAATAACGGCGGCGGGGAAAAAGTGCAATCGTTAACTGTTCCTTTCCTTCTTCCAAAAACACGTAGAAGAAGTAGAGGGAGTAACGCCGAGTGTGGATGTTGGCAGACGCCGCTGTTGTCGAGGGAAAAGGTTTCTCCAGTTGTAAAGATGCAGGGTGGAGGGCCTCTTCCATGGCGAACCAGTGGGACCATTACTAATGCAGAGGGTGGAGCTCCGCGTCATGGATGTGGCCGTTTTACAAACGCTGACTGTAGATGCTTTCAAACCGGCCGTCGCTGTAGAACTAGGCCCTAAATGTCCTTCGATCTTGTGCCTCGTAAACCAAACGATGTGCGTATATAACCCTCGAAGGGACGCACCATCGATCCAGATGTGGCTCTAATACTGTTAGAAACATCTGGGACTCAGCAAAGTCATTTGTCTGCTGCCTCGTGGGTCGTGTAGGTCCCAAATCCAGAAATCCGGAGTGTCTGAGGTCACTGGATTCTTCAGTTCCCCAAGGCATAGCTTAGCATCTTTAGCATCTCTGAAACAAGCCCACATGTGTACAGTCAAAATGAAGCTGATGAGTATAGTGAAACATTTAGTAGCTCGAGAAGCAAACACTTTCCTCGGGAGGTGGTGGAGACCAAAACAGAGCTAAAAGTGAGTTTTGGAGTATAGTCTAAATTCACCTCAGAGTTGAAAGTTTGTTGTTGTCTGTTCTGTCCCCAAGTGAAGTGACAGAGGGAGTTTGGGCAAAAGTACAAAAAAATACAAGATGAATTTTGTCAATTTCACATAAAACATAAAGTCAGTGTGAACAAAAGCTCCAGAAAATTGTCTTGGTGTGTATCCACGCTGCTGACAGGAGAAATTGCAGGTTTGGTTTAAAAGCTTTTAACTTCCAGCGTCAGGAAGCCGATCCGAGCCGCGTCCACCGCAGTAATGATGCCCTCTTGTGTTCCCTCCAGTCCTCAATGTGCCCGGGTGACCCACAACGCTCGGCTTCTCTGCCTCCACTCCAGATTGCAGCAAACCACAGGAAGACGCAATTAAGTGTGTTGTTTATGTGGCACCCAAAAGACCCAGGCTGTGGTGACGCTTTCGACGGGGAATAGGTCAGAGCCGGAGGAATGTCACCGCAGGAGCAGATGCTTTCCTCGGTTGCCTCGGAGCAGCTGGAGTCTGCGACGCAGTAAAAGACTTTATTTGCTTTATTGTTACAGCAAATAAACAACTGGAAATTTGCTCTTCCTCTTAGCTAGTTACTTATTTTGTGGTTCAGAGACATTGTTGGTCAGAAATCATTAGATGGTTGGAGCCTGGGGGGGGGGGGGGGGGAGGTCACTTAGTGTCAGCGGAACATTTTCTGACAATGAATTCCCTCGAAACTATGCTACTACTTTTATCCGAGTCCCTTGGGTTTGGTCGTTCCTGCCCTCGGAATAGCTCTGAGCACAGTAAACATTTATTGTAATGGTTTCATTTTGATCTGGTAGATGAGCCTTGTGGCTTTTGAGCCAGATGAGGTCGTCCCCCAGAACAAAACAGAACAATAAAAGAAACCAAGGGTCAAAAGAAACGTTTACATGCTTTATAATCGTCGAACATCCAGGAACTTGAATATCGCAAAGAGCTGTGGGCAATAAACTCAAAAGACCAGGATCATGTTTTGCTCAAGTGATGATTCATCACTCTGACGCCCCCCCCCCCCCCCCCCCCCAAACACACACACACAGTCATTCAAACATATTGATTCCAGCAGATGAATTTACATCCGCCTCAGTGTTTTCTGATGAAAACTGAAACATGGAAACATCACGCACTGGTTTTTCCCTCCCAGCAGCTCCACTGGGTTTAACGTTAACAATGTTAAGTTCTGAAGTTGATCACGTCTGTGTTTCACTGTGACAGCTTCGAGCAGACGATGGAAACCTTCTGATAGTTTCCCCCTCTAGATGCAGAATCCCTTCTGTCGTCACTCTTCATGTGAACAGGACTGAGGTCGTGTGTTGACCGGCGCGCGGCTGCGACTGCCTCCACCGGACCGTGGAAATATGCAGATATATATTTTCCCCTTAAAATTCAGCCCCTGAACCGGGTCCAAGCATTCGACGTTAACAATATTAAGTCGTCTGCGTAAGTGCTTTCGTATGCGGCAGGAGCAGAGAGAAGAAAATGTCATGTGCATAGTTTCCTCACATGGAACTCTTTGAAGGCTCCGACCACAAACCTTCAGCTCTTTCACTTTATTGTGAGTTTAGCATCATCAAGCTCCACTCGAGCTTCTATTAGAGCCGCAGAGGTCAAACTGATTTCCTCCTGTTTTTCCCCCGAGCAGTCGGCAGCTATATTAAGAATGTGGTCGCGGCTGTGAAGACGTGACAATCGAGTATTGAGCAGCAACACCTCAGCTTTCTGTCAGACCCAGAGTCGTCCAATGGAATCAAGCGAGTTCCATCACGTCAGCGGTTTGTTATGACGAGTGTCGAGAGGCTTCTTGAGTTATCAGCTCCGACCTGACGGGTTCAGTGATGGTCTGTTTGTGTTGTGAAGCTTCGACGTGTGTGTAACTGAAGATGTTCACCTTCAGCCGCAGCCGCGCTAACGCAACACGACAAGTTGAACCTCGTTGTCATTTCTGTTTCTAGTAAAAGTTAAACAAAACGACATATAAGATGTTAAGTAGAAGAAATGTTTATGTGGTGTTTGCCAGATTTAGTTTGACCCCAGATGGAGCTCAGTGAGACGTCTCTGGTTGAACCGATCTGCTGTGACTTTGAGAAGATCAACCTTTCTTCTTCCTCTTCCATGTCCTTCTTTCCGTCTCTGAGCAGAGACTTCCATGCGAGGAGCTCTACATGCCGCCCATCATCATCAAGGTCATCGACAACCGACAGTTCGGCAGGAAGCCGGTGGTCGGCCAGTGCACCATCCGGTCGCTGGAGGAGTTCCGGTGCGACCCGGAGGAGGAGCGAGCAGCGGTGGAGGAGGAGAGCGAGCAGGACGGGTGGAGACGTAAGACAGACAGATAGATGAGGACGTGTCTCCAGCAAAGAGGCAAACTGATGATGAATGTGTGTGTTGTTGTGTGTTTGTTGTTGTGCAGGTGAGACGCCTCATTCCCTCTCTGGGGAGGTTTTTGTTGACATCGATGACGAGGAGCCGCTGGTGCCGGATCAGGTAAAACCAACCAATCAGCTCATCGATCATCAGACACTTTCTGAGCAACAGCGCCCTCTGCAGCCACACGCGGTCATTGATTCTGTTAGCCCCAGTGTCCGAGCGATAAGGTGGTCACACACAACACAACTAGACGCTGGATATTACCCATGATCCTCTGCTTCCTGAACCAGAAGAGCTGTAACAAATCCAACAAACTCTGTTTAGAACTCTTCATGTTTAAATGGAGAATCTGGTTTTTAATGATCCACAGTTCAACTTTACTGAAACATTAGTCTTAAGTAACAGTGTGTGTGTGTTTTCATGGCGTGTAAAGGGCAAATATGAAACACTCACTTTCCACAGGGAACCTCTGTGTGTGTGTGTGTGTGTGTGTGTGTGTAATGGCATTTGTACAGTCTTAAATATTGTGTGTGTCCGTATCTAAGTCTAAGTGTGTGTGTGTGTGTGTGTGTGTGTGTGTGTGTGTGTGTGCAGCAGTACAGCACAGCAGCATAAATAAACATGTTCTGACATCATGACATGGCGACCGGCTCTGCGGTCGGGGGGTGCAGCGGGTCGACCACGAGACTCGCGCTCGTCACCGATCATGAACATTTTCTCTCTCCCGGGTTTAAAGAACTTTTTCTCTTCTCTCCAGTTTCTCTCTTTCTTTCTTTCTTTCTCTCTTTCTTTCTTCGGTGATGTGTTAGAAGTTGGAGCGATATGATATAATGAATAAGTCTCTGGCCCCAGTTTATCCTCTGAGGGTTTTATTGATGACGGAGCTTTTAGATTAAAACCCACGTCTGCTGCAGAGACACGAGTGAGAACACGGTGACAGTGAAGGTCTGTGTTGGTGAGGAGCCGGTCGGGGGGGCGGTCGGGGGGGGGGGGGCGGTCGGCACCGAGCGGCCGGCGTAGGAAAAAGTTCTGCTGGTGTGTTTGAGAGCTCCGGGTTTGAAGGTAATGAGCTGCAACATGGAAAACCAGCGAACTGGAGCAACGTTCAAACACCAGGAGTCTGTGCAGGACGTCTGAGTTCTCAGGAAAGAATTCCAAACTCCTGAGTCCCGTGGACCTCCTCACGTCCCTCACGTCTTCTCCTCCTCCTCCTGACCTTTACCTTTCCTCTTCATCCTCCTCTTTACACATCAGTCTCCCACCTCTCTTCTCCTCTCTTCTTCTTTCACCTCCTTCCTAACCAATCTTCTCTCCTCACTTTCCACCAAGGCCTCTTCATTGCCTTTCTTCACCTCATCTTCTCGTCCTCTTCCTCTCACCCTTTCCTACACTCTCATCCTCTCTTGTTCTCACCCTCTTCCTACTTCCTTGATTTCCTGTCCTCCATCCCTCCTCTCACCCTTCTCTCTTTCTCATTGTCCTCACCCTTCCTCTGTCATCCTCCTCTACTTTCTTCTTCTTCCTACTCTCTTCTCTTCATCCTCCTCTTTACACATCAGTCTCCCACCTCTCTTCTCCTCTCCTCTTCTTTCACCTCCTTCCTAACAACTCTTATCTCCTCTTGATTGCCTTCTTCACCTCATCTTCTCATCCTCTTTCTCTCACCCTTTCCTACACTCTCATCCACTCTTGTTCTCTTCTTCTTCCTTGATTTCCTGTCCTCCATCCCTCCTCTCACCCTTCTCTCTTTCTCATTGTCCTCACCCTTCCTCTAGTTTCTTCTTCGTCCTCCCCCTCTTCATCTTCTCTTTCTCCTCCTCTTTCCCTCCCTCTCTCCTTTGTCTCATTGAAGTTCCTCCGTGTGATTACTGAAGGGAAACTGTGACCCCATGTATCCCATACTGTTGATGTGTTGTGTATGTGTGTGTGTTGTGTTGTTGTTGTGGTGCCGGTGGGTTACGGGATAAAACAAAAAGAGAGACACAAAGTAAGGAAGAGAGGGTTTGAAGTAGATGAAGGGATCACGGAGGTGAAGAGCGACAGACAAACCACAACATTGGAGAGAGAGAGCGGGGGGGGGAGGGGAGGATGCCCTTTGATGAGCGACCACATTAAACAACTGTGTGATAGATGGAGTCGGACAGAGAAGAGGAAGAGAACGGGTAGAAGAGAGGTAAAGGAGAGGAGTGTGGCAGATGGTCAGTGTGCTTTGTGTCTCTCTCTCTCTCTCTTTCCCTCTCTCTCTCTCTCTCTTTCCTTCTCTCTCTCCGTCTCTCTCTCTCACACAATTTAATTGCACTGATATAAACACTCACTTGTCGCGTGGACATCGGACAAGTATGAACTAATTTCCGTTTGTGTATGTGTGTGTGTGTGTCTTTGTGTGTTTGTGTGTGATGAGTCCACATGGGGTGTTGAAATCAGTGCACACACCCTGACATCACCCCCCCCCCCCTCCTCCTCTCTACATCTGATTAAAGTGGCCTCAACACAACAGCAGTGATGAAACCGTGCGGACACATTTTGTGTTGTCAACAGAAAAAGCTCTACACAACCAGCGACTTTACAGATTCTGACCAACACCACAACGATTAATCACTTGTGTGTAGTGATTTTAATTTCGACAAGAAGCTCTTTTGTTTTATTCTGATTAGGTGTAAATCTTTTTATCAGTTGTGTGTTAATCTGAACGCTGCGGCTGATTGTGGTCAAACACGGTTCGATTCCCAACGGCTGTTTTAAGGCCTAACGAGGAATCTGGTGAAAGATGAATTTAAAAGACACCAGTCTCAGACCGTGGACATACATGTTCAATAGCACACGTCACACGCAGGCCGTCGTTATGAGTGTGTTACCGGTCTCCTCAAGTATCTACAACAAACAAGTGAAACAAAGTGCGACCACACGTTGTTCCCCTCGCCCTCGTTGTGTGTGTTCACACTAGGTTGTGTGTCCTCCCTCTTCCTGTCGTCCTCCTCCGTTCCCCCATGTGCTCAGCTCCTCCGTGACCTCATGTAAACACGTTGTGTTTCTGGTCCCGGGCTTTGTCGAGCCCGATCAGCGTTACGCACACTCACTTTTTCCCCCCCGCTCACAAAACCGATTTTTGATTAATTGTCGCTGCTTCGAGGGGAACGCACAACGGTGACAGCTGATGTGTTCTGTGTGTGTGTGTGAGTCACTAATAAGTCTGCTGATGTTAGTCTGTAACATCTGATGGTGTTAGCGTAACACAACAGTGTGTCTCTAACACTACACACCCACTTTCTGACTGATTTCCTGTTTAATGCAACTTGTCTTTCTGCAAACGTCTGATCTCACCAGCTGACCTGAGTGTGTGTGTGTTTCTGTTATGTGTGTGTGTTTTTGTTATGTGTGTGTGTGTCCCAGTTTGCAGACGGAGCCTGTTCAGCTATCATTAACCTTTCAGCCTCTAGCTCCAGCCTCCATGTAGGTAACACACTCATCTTCTAACTCATGTCGGCCATTTTCAAGCATGTTTCTTACATTTGTCTTCTTTAATCTCTGGTTTTACCAACGTCCATTAAATTGACCAACTTGGTTCTATGTCCCTTCAGATCTGTGCACATTGGCAACAAGCAGAAATAGACTTTATCTATCTTTTTTTAATCTTATGCAGCAAACTACACGTGTGACACTTGGATTACACATCTAACATTGTCAATTAAGAGCTTTTAATTAGAGCTTTTACAAAAAAAGCACAAATACCTCAGGAGGACTTCTTTAAATTTGATAAAAGTGATTGATCAGAGATGAACTGATGAGAATTCACCGATTTTTTTTTCCGTGTTTCTAATAAGTTTGGTTTTAATGAGTTATTTGATGTTATGAAAACAGCGTGACACATGATGATTGACAGCTGAGACTCGTTATTAGTCGAGTGTGCGTATCGATCAGTAATCCTCAAATCCACAGGGTCACTGTGCTTCACCTAAATAAGCACCATGGCATATTTGCACTATTGCACAAAATTGCACTACTGTTTTTTCTTTCTTCAGCTGTATATATAACTTTAGAGGGAAACCCTGTTTATTAATCAACTTTATTTTGACGCTGAGGTTTAACTCTTAAGTCGTTTGTTCTAAATCGTCCTTTTACTCGTTCTTTACATTTCTCCTCCTTGGTCTCGCTTCAGGAAAATCGAGTGAAGAAATCTGTTTTTTTTTTACAAAGCGCCGCTTGTGGAGCTTTGCGGTTTCAGAAGAAATCCGACACAGACCTCGAGCGGGCGACCACGCTCCCTGTTACATTCTTCCATTTTATTTATCCAAGCCAGGTCAATTTGGAGACTAAGCTTGACCCGGAGCAGACTGTGCACATAAACACACACATGCAGCCGGGCGCTCGGGCCTTGTCGCTCGACAGTAATTGGGGATGATTCCTTTCTCTCCAAACACAGATATTTGTTTTATTAAGGGTCAGATATTGAAACCAGCCAAATTAAAGGCTCGGCTTTCTGCCGGGTCGGGGCCAAAGTCAACAGAGCTGCTACAGATCCTCTCCACCACAAGTCTCTGTAGGCAGACAGTTGCTAAAGGCCGAAGGAGGGATGGAGTCACGAGGGAGGGAGAGAAGTGGCTGAAAAAAGAAGAAGAGGGAACGAATAGAAGGAGAAAAGGAGGAGTGGGAGGAAGGCTAATATCTCGCCACATGCTAAACACACGGAGCAGGTCACGTCTGATGATTCCCAGATTACTGCACCAACCCAGAGTTTGCCTTCAGTCAGATTCAGTTTCAGAGTTGGAGAGCTCTATGAAGCTCGGCTGTCGGGGGGGGTCACGGCTCCTTCAAGCCTCTCGGGCACACACCCCACTCTGAGACTTCTGAGATCACACGTCGCTCGGATGGAAAATGAAAAGTGTGCGTCACGTTTCATAGAAGCCGTCATGTTGCCTCCACTCGATGTGGCTCTCGTGTCCATGTTTTCTATCGGTGACACGCTTCATACGGGTTTGTAAATGTGGCCCGGCTCCGCCATTAATTCCCATCAAAACTATCCCAGTTGGTTGCCAGCCACCAGTCAGGTTTGGTTAAAGTCCCAGTCTGAAATGTTGTAGTTTGCGTCTCGTTCCATAAATCCCGACTGGGCGGCGTTCAAACCAGAGAGACTCACTGAACTGGCTCCGGGCCACGCTCCCAGTTATGATCCCAGTAACGACACTGTGACCAGAAACAAGACGTCAAAATAACTCAAGTAAATCATTGTTGTTTTTCCTGCTCGGCTAATTTCAGCCTCGGACTGATGGAGGCTGCCGCTCAGCTCCGGATCCGACTGTAAGCAGATTGTCGTTTAAATGGGTTTGTGTATTTTCTGATTAGCCTCGGGAGCTGGACTTTAGCTCATTGGATACTTTAGTTTATTAATAATATGATGTAGGAATAATTCAGGGTTTTAAGCTTCTTTCGACTAATTTCCCTCGTCTTTAAACATAATTCTTAATTTGTGGGTCAATAAAGCACTGAGTCTCGAGTCTGGATTATTTAATCTTGACCTGGAAGGATGCCTCCTCTGACCTCTGACCCCTGACCTCTGACCCCGCTGTGGAAGGGGCTTCCCCCCCACAGGGTGTTTATGAAGCCGCTCGGAGCTCTTATGTAAATCCCGTCTCTCTCCGCTCGCTGAGTTCTTGGCAGTGCCAGTCTCGGTCTGGTTAGCCTGGCTTTCCCTGCAGGGCGTAATGATAGGCTGCAAACCACACTGACACCCTGAGCAGACCGCTGCAGCCTGTGAGTGTGTGTCTGTGTGTGTGTGTGTGTGTCTGTGTGTGTGTGTGTGTGTTCGATCCTGACTCCATGCTTAATACACGGTGCAGCCTGTAACGCTCCACCGGCTGTAATCGGCCTGAATCAGGAGTCGTAGACTTGAGTGTACACACCCTCACACACACTGGTGGGCGCACACACACACACACATACACACACACACACACACACACACACACACACACACAGTTTCTGGCGCCCCTGTCATCACTGCTTGGCACCGGCTGCACACAGAGGACGCATTAACACACACCAGACACTTCACGCCTCAGACACTGAGCGCCATGCGTGTGCGTGTGTGTGTGTGTGTGTGTGTGTGTGTGTTTGTGTGTGTGTGTGTGTGTGATGTCTTAGTTCAGCGCCACGTGCTGCCCTTTTCCATGCCATGCTGCCACTTTGGAAAAATGAGGAATTCCATCGTCGTTCCTAATCTGTGTGCGTGTGCGTGTGTGTGTGTGTGTGTGTGTGTGCGTGTGTGTGTGTGTGTGTGCATGTGTGTGTCTTTGTGAGTCTGTGTGTGTGTGTGTGTGTGTCTGTGTGAGTCTGTGTGTGTGTGTCTTAGTCGGTGAGAAGTAGGAGAAAGGGGATTCCACACCAACCCGGTGCCATAAGAGCACTTTTGTTCTACTTTTATCCCGACAAACACACACACATTCGCACACGCACACGCACGAACACACACACACACCAAGGAATAAGTGGTGAATGCGTCACAAGTGTGTTTTCAGCCGAGCGCTCCTCAGAGGGTTGAAGGTTGTAGGGCGGAGACGGGTCGAACTCAAATGTATGTTTTTGTGTGTATGTGTGTGTGTGATCTGTCCCCCTGGTATTCCCCATCTTTGTAGCAGTCGTTTAGTCGTTCCCTCGCACACACACGTGCACACACACACACACACACACACACAAACACACACGTGCACACACTTCTCTCTTGTTGCCAATGTGACCAGACTTTTAGTCAGCTTGATGGATGGAGCTGCTTCACACTTGAGAGAAAAGAAAATTCTTGATAAAAGCAAATAACAGGGTTTCATCCAACGATGTTATATATCTCCCCCCCCCCTTCCCCCCACCCCCCCGAAAACCATATCATATAAAATACAAGGACTTGAGTCCAAACCACAGAAAGACATCAGTCAACATTTCAAAATAAAGACATTTCATCCTCCAGAACAGAAGGACATTGTGAGCTCTGGCCTCAGGATGACTCATCGCTGAGACTCCAGCAGTTTAGAGATTTATTTAGTTTTCAGTTATTTATTTATTTTAACAAATGGCGTTTATATTTCACTTTGGATTGAAACCCTCGCCCTGTTATGAGAATAACTATTAATACACGTGTTGAAAAGCTACTTAGAGTGTTTTTAAATCCTGTAACTTCAGCGTGCGGTTACGCTGAGTCAGCGTTTGTGTGTCTGCATGTGTGAGACGAAATCTAACGTGTGTGTCTAACTTCTCTTTTCCCCTTTGACGTGGACACTAGATGGTTCCCTGGGTAAGTTTGAGAGCACATTTCATTCTATGCTTTAAGCTCAGTGAGAATTATCAGTGCATGATGGGTCATATCCACAATTTAACAAAAAGAGGGTCAGTGGTGAGGGGGTAGAGCGGGTTGGCCACAGGTTTCTGAGGTGTTGGTTTGAATCTCGCCTCCCCAGAAACCTGCTTGTGCTAAAAATGGCACATATGGACACTTATCCGCATATACACACTGAGCGACTTGTCTTTTATTTGATTATTTTTTGTCGTAGCATGTTCCTCTGTGTGTCCCGGCCGGTTGTGTTCACTTTTTGTGTGTTTCCATTCCGGCGTTGCCCGTTTCCATTGCCTCAGAACGCCCTTATACAATGACCTTCACGCCACGGAGCCACCAGAGGCAGGTTTCACTTGTGTTGACGTGAGTTGGCCGAGTTCACGCTGCCATGCGATCACTGGAAAAAACCATGAAAAGCCGGTTTATGAAGTGAGCGGCTCCACAGAGGCAAACAGTGGAGCTGTGAAAGGTCAAAGGTCGTCGGTGGAGTTAGGACCTCAGACAGAATCATGTGAAATCGATGACGTGCTTTTTATTTGAGCTGTTGTGACGAGCTGTGAAATCCTGCTTCTCCAGAATCAGTTTGAATTTGAGTGTCCCTGAATGTCTCCGGTTTGTTGTCGACCTCTGACCTGTGACCTCTGACCTCTGACCTCTGACCATGTGGCCGACAGGGGGAGGAGTTCATGGACTGGTGGAGCAAGTTCTACGCCTCGACCGGAGAGAAGAACAAGTGCGGGACGTATCTGGAGAAAGGCTTCGACACACTGAAGGTATAAGACAGTGTGTGTGTGAGTGTGTGTGAGTGTGTGTGAATGTGTGAGTGTGCGTGCTTTATTTCAGACAAGTAGGTCCATCAGTGTAAAAACTAAACGAAGGTGAAGATCAATAAAGAGGGAAGATGAAGGAAAGAAAGATGGAGACAGTGCAGCTCTTTGTTCCACTGCACTAAAACGCTCACTTAACCAAACATCACCATTTAAATCTCATTTTTGCCGTTTTGCCAGTTCTCATCATCCCTCCATCCCTCCACCCCTCCACCCCTCCATCCCTCCATCCCTCCATCCCTCCATCCCTCCATCTTCTCCTCCTCTCTTCTCATGCCCCGTCCTCTAAGCCCGGCGTCCCCACCGTTTTTTCCGACAACTCCGATGACTCACCCGCGGCGAATTCGCTTCGGGGACGCCACGCTGGGACGTGTGTGTGTGTGTGGGGGGGGGGGGACCGGCGAGGAACCGAGCGCTCGATCACGTCATCCGCAATTCAACGTCTGCCACGGTTCAGCCACCGTCCCGGGAGCCACGCTCTCCATCACCGCCCACGCTCTCCTTAACCCTCGTCCCGATTCTCTCGGCCCGAGTGGCGACCCCCCCCCCCCCCCCCCCCGCCCCCTTCTCGTCTGATGCTCAAACAAATGACGAATCATGTCAGGATCTGGCCGCCTTTTTATTGCTCTTAAATTAGACCTGTAACCTCTCCCCTGAAAGCAGCAGCTCCGTCCTCTCTGTTTTTATTATTCTGTCCTGATTCCATCAAGCCCCTGTGATATCACTTCTCTACATGTTTCCTCACGTTCATTCAACACAAAGGCCCAACTGCTGACTTTCTACAAAAGGGTTTTATGGAGGTTAATAAATCATCTGATCAATTTTGGAAGCAGTGAAACACGGAGCCAGGTCGTGTTTGAGAATCGGCCTCTGACGACCGGCCGGGCTCCAGAGAGAACGTGTCACGTCTTTTCCTGGAGATGAAAACATGGAGACGTGACCGCGGCTCGAACGACTCAACAGAGAACGATAACAACCTGGCCCCGATGGTCTCGAGCCCTCGAGGCCCTTTCCGACTTTCTAGTGGTTGTGTGTTTTCTTTTTTTTGTCGTTCAGGAGGCTTATTAAGTGGTTTCACCGCGGCCGATGGAAACACATCTAAGTCGCTTTTGGAGTTTTTGCGACGTTTCAAAACTTTCCTCGAGATTTCACTTGACAGCTGGATGGAAACTACTGGGATGACCAATGAGCCACTGGTTCCAGCGTCGCCCTCTCCTCCTCCTCCTCCTCCTCCTCCTCCTCCTCCTCCTCCCCCCTCCTCTCAGATCTGCTACTGTCGGGAGGAAGTGAGCCACTGTTTCCAACCTTTCCAGCCACCTTTACCTTCCTCTCACCCCCCCCCCCCCCCCCTGCTCCCTCCCTCGCCCCTCTGCCCTTTGACGCCCGTCGGGCTGCTACTGTCGGCTGAGCCACAGTTTCCAGCGCCGGTCGGACACGAGGTGAAACTCGGCCGCTGCCTCCTCGTCCTCCATCTTCCTGTTTCTGTTTCCGTCCGCTGGGGAGGTCGGTTTTTAAATGAACAAGGGAAACACAGCAAATTAGAAATCTCTTTAAAAAAACGATGAGGCCAAAGGTTCATCCAGCTCAGATAGAGACAATAAGTAGAAACTTATTATCTGCAAAAGTTAAATAGTAATTAAGTACAAGTCAATTTGACGGATCTTTAAACCAGGTCAGGAAACTCCTGTGTTTTCTCCTGAGTGGCTTCATCCCAATTTTCCTTTTCCTCCCCAGTCGTCTTGTTCCCACCTGCTTCTTCCTTTTCCCACTTTCACCTCCTTTGTTCTGTCCTGTTCAATATCCTGTCCCTGTCCACAGTCGAGTCAGATGCTGTTGGCTCGCCGCTCTCCTCCCACGCCGTCACCCCCTCCTCACCTCCCTTCCTCCTCTCCTCCTCTCCTCCTTTTCTTCTCTGACTGTACAACTGTTTCCATCCTTGTTATGACTTCGCTTCACGTCCCCCCCCCCCCCCCCCCTGTCACCTTCTCCTGACCTCTCCTCCTCTGGTGATCATTACGACGGTGAGCCAGTGTTTCCAGACCTGACTCTCACACCTCCTCAACCTCAGCATCCATCTCCACAGAAATACTATTTTAAATATGTAATAACTCATTTTGGAGAAGAGAAACAAAAGACCTGAAGAGAAAAGAGGAGAGAGAGAGATCGTAGGAGCTCATTGGTGTCTTTAAGATAAGGTTAAATAATAAGATAAATCATCTTTTATGCTAAGCTACGTGAGGTGGACGCTAGAAACAGCTTCATATTTAGACATTAGGATATTTTCTAAAATTTTGAATTCTCAGGGTTTTGATTTTTTCGGATTGAGTTTTATAATATGTTGATTTCTCGAACCTCTCTCTCTTCGTGCGGAGATTCTCCTCTTCTCCTCCTCTTCTCTGGTTCTGGGTTTGGTGTTTGAATCGTGGAATGAAACCTTCAGCTGTTCCCAGACCTCATCATCCGCCCTCATCACTCGTTCTCCAAACCCCCCCACTGTCCTCACCCTGCTTCTCCAACTCTCTCACCGTCGACTGTACACCCTCCACGCCTCTCCTCCTCCTCCTCCTCCTCCTCCTCCTCCCTCTTCCTCCCGCGTCGCTCTTTCCTAACTCACCCCTTTGTTTCTTAATTAAATAAAAAGTGACAGTGGAGGGAAATCATCTCGTTGCTTTCTCCCACATTTCAACTCATTTTAATAAATCAGTTTTTTTTCTGCTTTGGGAATCGAACACACCAACGATTCATCATATGAGGAGTGACAGCTCCATGTTGATTTTAAAATGACGTGTCATCAAATAATGTGACTGCTGATAAACTGGGGAATTATTAAAACACTGGAGGAAAGAAAACCAGTTGAACAAGATCATCCCAACACTTCTTCTTCTTCTTCTTCTTCTTCTTCTTCTTCTTCTTCTTCTTCTTCTTCTTCTTCTCTCCTCCATGTTAACCTTTACCTTGAATCCTCTCCCTCTTCTCAGCACAGTAGTGAACCGATGTTTCCAGCTTGTTTTCTAACCGTTCCCCTTTTCAGCGACTCACCACAGAGCTGTCACACACCGATGATAGGGAAAGAATGAGGGAATGTGTGTGTGTCTGTGCGTGTGCGACTGATGTAAACAAACTAATGAAAACCAATGAATCTCTTTGTGCGTTTGACACATGGACGCCCCTGCCCTGATACACTATGTACACATTTACACACACACACACACACTGTGTCGTGCCAGCCGCTGCAGTGCGACTCTAATTTAGTGTTGAGTCGCACTTGGCTGTGGTTTTAATCCAATACCAGTGGAATTACATTGGACCATATTCAGCGATGATGCCATGAAGTTACACACTGCCACAGTGAATAATTCACCTTAAGCCCAGAAACCAGTTTGTGTGCCTGAGCATGTTGTGTAGATGAACACTTGTCATGTGTGTATCAGGTGTTGTCGTCTCCTCCTCTTCCTCAGGTGTTTGACCGGGAGCTGGAGAAGGTCGAGGGGTTCGGGGGTTTGTCAGATTTCTGTCAGACGTTCAAGTTGTTCAGAGGAAAGACTCAGGACGAAGGAGAAGATCCGTCGGTGGTCGGGGAGTTCAAGGTAAAGAGTTCAAGTCTTCACGTCCAATCACAGATCATCACATGACCTCAGGCCTCAGCACGCCCCCTGCTGATTGGCTCTCGTTTCCTCCACCAACAGGGCATGTTTAAGATCTACCCTCTGCCACACGACCCCTCGGCCTCCGCTCCCCCCAGACAGTTCAGGAAACTTCCTCCTAACGGCCTCGAGGAGTGTTTGGTCCGGGTCTACGTCATCGAGGCTCAGGGGCTGCAGCCCAAAGACACCAACGGGAAGGTGGGAGGAGGAGGAGGAGGAGGAGGAGGAGGAGGAGGAGGAGGAGGAGGAGCACATCGTTAACTGAAGACTAAAGAAATGAGTCAAATGAAGTCTTTGTGTTTTCAGTGTGACCCGTATGTGAAGATAACTCTGGGGAAACAGAGCGTCAACGACCATGAGAACTACATCCCCTGCACCCTGGACCCGGTGTTTGGAAAGTACGTGACTTCATCTCTCTCTCCGGCTCGATCCACAGTGTCGCTGACGGACACTTCCTCTAATGAAACCACGTTCAAATCTGCTGGATTCAGATTTTTATTTAGATCTGCAGAAAGATAGCTCACAGTCAAATAGAGAAAGAGAGAGATCCATGGATTATTCCCTAGGATTTTAAAGAAGTGAGTTCAGATCCACATAAGAATCTGAATCCTTCAGAAATTAAATATTCGAATCAGTGGTCGTCTCCTTTTTAAACCATTTAACACTGACTGCAGAAATATGAACTTCTCCACTTCCCTCTCTGCCACATTTCCGGTGGACACCTGTAGGGGTCGCTACACTCACACTGATCACAGCAGCAGAACAGGAACTGAACTCTTTTCTAAACCTGGAGAAGTTTCTTCTTCTGAGGTCAAATTAAATGTTCAGATTTCTTCTTCCTCGTCTCTTTTTGATCAGATGATTTTGATCTCAGGCTGGAAACTCTATCTGACTGAACCTGAATGTCACGTTACATGAATATCGTGTAATATCATATCATACAACAACCTCATGTGCGACTGAGGTTAACAACACATCCCAAGAAACATCCCATCAAATCAAATGTCATCTCCAGACGTCCAGATGATCCCAGCTCTCACCCTGTCTCCATGTTCTTCTCCTCCAGGATGTTTGAGCTCCCGTGCTCCCTCCCCCTGGACAAGGACCTGCGGGTGATGATCTACGACCACGACATGCTGACCAGGGACGAGAAGATCGGGGAGACGGTGATCGACCTGGAGAACCGCTTCCTGTCCCGGCACGGGGCGCTGTGCGGCCTGCCGCGGTCCTACTGCGTGTGAGAGGACAGCTCAGGAGTCCATCTGTCACATGATCAGATCCATCTTCTGTTTTTAATGAGTGACACCCTCCTCTCTCTCTCTCTGTCTTTTCTCACGCTCTCTGTGTGTGTCTCTCGCCCATCAGGTCGGGGGTGAACCAGTGGAGAGATCAGCTGACCCCCCGACAGCTCCTGGGTCGAGTGTGTGAGAGACGGAACCTCCGGAGACCGGTCTACCAGGACGACTGCGTCCTCTTCAGAGGAGTCAGATACACGGCCGCTGACCTCGGTGGGTCTGTGTGTGTGTCTGTGTCTGTGTGGGGGTGTGTGTGTGTGTGTGTGTGTGATTGAGTGAGTGGAAACCAGTAAGACTGAGAGAGGCAGTGAAGGATCAAGTTCATCCATCCCTCCATCCATTCCTTTTCATCCCCATTTTCCTCTCTTTTCCCATTGTCTCTCATCATCTCCCTCCCTTGACCCCTCATTCCTTACCTCCTTATCTCCTTACCTCCTTTCCTCCTTCCATCCTTCTTCTCCTCCATCCATCCTCCTCTTCTTCTACTGAAACTGCAGAACTTTGGCGGAGGACAAAGTGGTGGAGGATGAAGGAGGAGTGGAGTTAAATCACAGGACCACCTGAAGAGCGGAGCCACGAGATTAATATTCAAGATTCATTTACACACACACACACACACACACACACACACACAGACACACACATGTTCCGTGGCTGGTGTGCGATGCAAGGTCACGGTTGTCGTTTTGGTGATTTATGGTACAACTTTAGAGTGTGTGTGTGAGTGTGTGTGTGTGTGTCTTTGTGTGTTTGTGCGGACGAGCCAAAGTCAACACTCGTGGTCGCTCTCGGTTACCGAGGAGCCGCCGCGTTCTCTTTCCAAAGTTGCCGCGGTTACCGTGCGTCAGCCTCCTGTCCGTCAAGCGGCTGATTGGCTCCTCCCCTTCTCTCTCCATCACTTTTTTTACTCCTTCTCTCCTCCTCTATCTCTCCATCCTTAACCTTTTCTCTTTCCCTTCTTTCTCCCCCGAGTTTCCTGTTTCTTCTTCCTTCCTCCTCCACCTCCACTCGCTTCTCTTCACACTTTTCTTCCCTCCTTCCTTTCACTCTCTCTGTTTCTCCCTCCTCCTCTCTTCATTTACCTCATAGTCATTATTCCTTCTACTCATTTCTAATTTCTATCAC
Source organism: Pleuronectes platessa (assembly GCF_947347685.1). Lineage (NCBI taxonomy): Eukaryota > Metazoa > Chordata > Actinopteri > Pleuronectiformes > Pleuronectidae > Pleuronectes > Pleuronectes platessa. The sequence continues at coordinate 2,374,950 of NC_070648.1, read as the reverse complement.
TCTTCTCTTCCTCCCCTCTTTCCTCCTCTTCCTCTCTCAGATGAGGTGACTCTAAGTCATAAACTTTTGACGTCTGCTTGATATTTTCATTTTGTTTGGAAGCAGCAGAGTTTTTCCTCGTTCGTTGTGATGCAGCGTGTGTGTCTGTGTGCGTGTGTGTCTGTGTGCGTGTGTGTCTGTGTGCGTCTGTTTGTATGAATAATGAATAATTCCTATGTGAACCAGTCCGCCCACTGTGCCGTCTTTCCATTCTCCACTTTGGGAGAGCTGTGACCTACACTTAAACCTTAACATGTGCATGTGACTGTGACTGTGTGTGTGTGTGTGTGTGTGTGCGCGTGTGTTTTCAGACGACAAAAATGTGTGTAAGCGTCACCTCGGTCCACTGAAGGAGCGTCTGTCGCTCCACATCCTGAGGAAACTGGGGCTGGTCCCTGAACATGTGGAGACCCGGCCTCTGTACAGCCCGTTGCAACCGGACATCGAGCAGGTAACACACGTTCGATTCCCTCACGTTCCGGTCTGTTCCCTCCTCCTCCGCCTCCACACGTCTTTTCATTGGCTGTCCGCTCTGTCCTTCAGGGCCGTCTGATGATGTGGGTGGACCTGTTCCCCAAGTCCCTGGGCCCCCCCGGACCCCCCTTCAACATCACGCCACGCAAGGCTAAGAAGTAAGTACACGACCAATCAGACATCGAGTCCAATTAATCAATCAATCAATCAACCTGTCAATCATCTGTGTAGTGGAGTTAATGACGTTTGTTCTTCTTCAGGTTTTTCCTGCGCTGCGTCATCTGGAACACCAGTGATGTCATCCTGGATGATGTCAGCATCAGCGGCGAGAGGATGAGCGACATCTACGTGAAAGGGTTCGAGGAGCATCCCCCCCCCCCCCCCCCTCTCTGATCCTCCTCCCCTCGAGTAGAGACACCTCACTAACGTCCTCATTGTCTCCGTCCTGTGTCTCTCAGGTGGCTGGACGGTCACGAACACCTCAAGCAGAAGACGGACGTCCACTACCGGTCCCTGGGCGGAGAGGGCAACTTCAACTACAGGTTCCTGTTTCCCTTCCACTACCTCCCAGCGGAGCAGCTGTGTGTCGTGGACAGGAAGGTGAGAGGGACTTGATCCTGTTTGTTAGAACCAAGCTGCTGAATAACTCTGCTTTGATATGAACAAACCCAATTAGGTTCATTAGGTTCAGAATCTGAGCAGCAGGGATCGGGGGTGGAGCTGCAGTGGGGCTCTCGACCAATCACAGGTCCATCAATCATCAATTCACTCCATTCCCACTCAAGATCTTCCACACAGAAACAAACCAGTTGAAATCCTTCATGTAACAAACAGATTTTAAAAAACCCTTAAAAATCTTTAAATCTTTCTTATTTCAGCTTTTGCTTTGTTTTCCTCCTCTCGTTTGATTCAGTTGTGTGTTTGATGGTTTTAACACTTCACGCTCGAGGACACACAAAACCGAAACACACGTATTTCAAGCTGCTCCACTCGCATCAAATAAAAAAGTTCTCTATAAACACGTCGACACGGATCCAGGACTTGTGGCGAAACCATCAGACGCGGGACCTCCTCACTAATCTGCCGTGATCTACAATCAAGTGAATTAACGAGGTGACGTGTTCACAGGGAGGACGAGTGAGCGAGGCCGTTACTGGATCTCTGAGACCCAACAGAAACACCGAGTGAAGAGCTAAAACAGCATCGCACTGAAACGTGGAATAACAACGTGGCCGTCGCTTGCTTTGCTTGGCCCCCGGCACCGAGCCTCTTTAGCCGCTCGCAGCCGACATGCTTTACGATGGCGTTCGCCGGCCGGGAGCAGCGTCCTCAATCAGGCGGCAGCTGAAAAGACGAGAGGGAGCGTTAAATAAGAAAGAAGGAGCCGGGTGGAGGGGGGGTTCTCTCCAGAGCAGAGCCGGGGCCAGGAGCCTGAAGCCTCGGCGCTCGGTGATTTAATCTCTGAGTCACCGGACGGATCAGCAGCGGCATCGACACCCGGCAGCGTCACACTGTGACGGGTGAAGTCGGAAAAAACTCTGAATTATTATTGTTCCTTTTCCAGAGAAGTGACTTTAACCGATTAAACTTCCACAGCTAAAGATTATTCTCCCTGCTTTGAATAATTAAAACGACTTCTTTACTGTCGAGTGGAGCTGCCCCATTCATTTTCTGTCAATCCATATTTAATAACTTTCACAAATACGTAAACATCCATGGAAACATCGGATATTTAACTCTGCTTCTCTCTTGAGGCTTTAGACTTTATTACGAACTCATCAAACTAAATAATCACCGAATAATTTGAGGAGGAAAATAAGTGAGTGAGTAAAAATTGGTTTATTGGTTTGATCAGTGTGTAATTAAGTGGAATATTGTTGCCGCACTCTTATGCCAATAAAGTTTATTTGATTTTAAGAGCGAGGAGACGCAACCCGACTCTGTACTGGCAACAAGAGGGAAGTTGATTGATGCTGTTAGATATTGCAGAGAGCAGCTACACACACACACACACACACACACACACACACACAAACACACACACACACACACACACACACACACACACTCGTCCATACAGCGTCCCGCCCTGCCTGTGAAAGCTGTGGAGTGATATCTTAATGTACTTGGACTGAGTTTGTGGGTAAAGTGAGACACACGGACACACACACACACTCACAGACACACACACAGGGTGTTTACTGGTGTGGTGTTCTGACGTGTGTGAAGCACGAGGTGGATTTAGACTGGGACGTGGGGACTGGGTGTGAAGTCATGATGAACTGGACAGAGACGACTCCATTCATCACTTTCACACACTGCACAGGAAGGAGATGATTGTTTCTGCGAATTTGCCCAAAATCTGATTTGCTGTTCGGGAAAAAACGTAAAATGATTGAAGGTGAAACTTCGTAGAATTTATTTGCGATGACATCAGGAGGCTCAGAGTTTCCACGTTGACGTCTTCGTCTTCCACGTGTTCGGCTCCTCTTCTTCATCCTGAGGTATTTGGATTGTTCCGGTTAAAACACTTCTACAGAGAACTTCCAGAGCAACTCCATCAAACTTCTGGTTCTCACATGCAGCTCCTCCAGAAGGTGTCATGAGAGCGTTCAGGTCTGAGGTGTGAGAGTCACCTGATGATCTGAAGGTCGACTGAGCGAATGGAAAGAGAACGAGAGGATGTGTTGGTGAGCAGCAGCTGCAGAGTGAAGTCCATTAGCTCCGAGGTGACACCGGGTTAGACACTGTCTGACAGCCTAGTGTGAATCCACCAGAGGTGATAATAGCTTTAATACACACACAGACACACAAACACACACACACAGACACACACAGCTCCATGGAAGTGGACGTGTAGTGAGAGATGTGTCAGGAAAGTGCCGTTCCAAACTGAGAGGACACGTTTTCCCAGGATGCTTTGCTCTCGCTCGTCCTCATCACACACGGAGAATAATTAGAACGACAAGAAATGACGAGTCAGGAAATCTTAAACACTCCCAGTGGATCCTAAAGAAAAGGGAGAAAATTAAAGGTCAATAGAATATAATCTCTCTCTCTCTCTCTCTCTCTCTCTCTCTCTCTCTCTCTCTCTCTCTCTCTCTCTCTCTCTCTCTCTCTCTCTCTCTCTCTCTCTCTCTCTCCCTCCCTTTCTGCAGGAACATTTCTGGAGCGTCGATAAAGCCGAAACCAAACTGGCTCCGAAACTCACCGTCCAGATCTGGGACAACGACAAGTTCTCCTTCGACGACTACCTCGGTAACACACACACACACACACACACACACACACACACACACACACACACACACACCACAGCTGTCTACACAAAACCACTTCAGTTGTCTCGTCTATCGTTTCCATTTCTACTTATTGCAATTTTCATTTACCCGAATATATTGAAAGTTTTACTGCAGATGGTTTGTACCTGTTCAAGGATTTAGTTTTTGGACAGTTCAACAGTTTCTCCTCGTGTGCGACTGTGATCACATTTATCTTCAGGATCAACTCCCGTCAGTTTCCGCTGTGTCGGCACATTTCACACAGAGAGGAAGAGCTCGTCTTATTTTTTCTTCTCCTCCCTCGAGCTGTCAAGATGTCTGCCTTCCCTTCACCCCTGACGCTGCCCCCCCCCCCCGCCGGGCCTCTCCTCTCTCACTCCGCCTGCCTCACATCATCTTCTCCTTCTCTGCCAGAGGAGAGGGAGAAGATGACGGCCTGGAGATCGAGCTGGAGGAGGAAGATGAGGAATCCAGACTCTGATCTGTTCCTGTCTCTCACCGTCCAGCCCTCTGCTCAGCGGCCATTTTCCCCTCCTCGTCCAGCCTGCGGGCGTGTCACCACCTCAAAGCGTTTTTTTCCGTGCCTGTCTGTCGGCAGCTCGTG